>NC_134487.1:217453344-217713344 GCF_040206685.1 Ascaphus truei
AGTAACAGATGAGAACTTATTTAACAGTATTGGAGATACCAGTCTGAGGGCCCCAGAAAGATACTAAAGGGGCATAATAGATATTCTGTGGGTGGTTAATGGAGGGAAATGTTAAACTTTCTACGAGAGAAATGTGGGGGTAAACATTCTTGGGGATTATAAACTCAGAGAGTCCGGGTCTATGTATAGACTGCCTGCATGAACTATCCAGGGGAACCAGACTTTCTGGAAATTTTGGTAAGTATCATTAAGGAAGCTCGTCAACTTTTCCAACATACAGATAAACCACAGCTTGTTTCTAATGGACACAATTGGTCGGAGTTTGTCCTGCTTCCATAGACTCACAATGGCACATCTTGTCGCAGTGGAGATATGTGTAATTCGTTTATTTGTAGCCCTTGTGCGGTCTTGGAGTAGTTTGTTTAAAAGAAACAACCAAGAGTCCATGGGGATCTCTGAGCCCAAAATCTGTTGGATCCAGGATTTCACCTATCCCCAAAGATCATACACTTTTGGGCAGGACCACCACATATGAAGGAGGGTGGCAACTTCACCGCAGCCTTTGGGGCATAGGGGGGGTATCCTGGGACATATTTAGCTATGTTCTCTGGTGTGTTGTACCAACGAGTCATAACTTTATATGCGTTTTCCCGGATAGTTGAGCAAATAGAGCTTTTAGCCACAGACTCAAAAAATTCCTCCCAGTCATCCACTTCCAACTCTTTCCCCAGGTCGTTCTCCCATTTTTTCATAAAATTAAGCTTGCCTGGAGATTCTGCAGCTGAAAAGGAGAATTGTCCATATAACTCTGAGATTAACTTCTGGTGGGAGTCTGCACCCAGGCAGAGCTTCTCAAAGAGTGTGACCGGTTCAGTGGCCTGATTTTAGCATAGAAGGCCCTAATCTGGAGGTAGCGAAAGATCTCGCCTGACGGGAGCTCTTTATCTTTTACCAGAGTGTTGAAGGGGACAATCTTAAAATCTTGGCTAATATCAAAGAGCCTGATAAGATTTGCTTGTCTCCAGTTTGTGAACATTGGTTTGGAGCAACCTGGGGGAAAATCCTTGTTTCAAAAAATTGGGGTCATTAGGGAGTTTGGGCTAATCAGCTTGTATTTGAATTTAAGCCTGTCCCATAGTCTGAGAGAATGTGTGATTTTCGGCAGGGAGGGGAGTGTCCTGAGGCCCGCCCAATAGGGAAGCCAGAGAATCTGTTCTTTGGAGGTTGGACGTATAACATGTGTCTCGAGAGAGACCATCTCTTAAGTGATGGGTTGGCATGCCATGCCACCCATTGACTAGCTTGAGCTGCTCTGTATTAAGACAGTAAGCAGGGAAGGGCCAGCCCTCCTATTCTAGTAGGGCTAGTTAACAACCTACGATTGAGTCTGGGGGGATTATGCACTAAGCAGTGATAAGTGGGTTTTCTGGGTGCTATGCACAAAGCAGTGATAAGTGCTTTTAAGTGAGATAAATGCCTTTATAGCGTGATACTGCCTGCTGTGAGATTCACAAAGCAGTGATAACAGTGCAGTATTGTGCTATAATGGCCTTTTATCCCACTTAAAAGCATTTATCACTGCTTTGTGAATCTCATAGCAGACAGTATCACTCTATAAAGGCATTTATCTCACTTAAAAGACTTATCACTGCTTTATGAATCTCACAGCAGGCAATATCACGCTATAATGGCTTTTTATCTCACTTTAAACCACTTATCACTGCTTAGTGCATAACCCCCTGGGTCTCTTATTATTACAGATAAATTTAGACACTGCCGATTGGAGTTTGATTATATCTGAGGTTACTATAGGGATGGGGAGCGTTTGGAAAAGATAGAGCAACCTTGGTAACAGATTCATATTTACTGATTGGACCCGCCCTATCCAGGATATATTAAATTTGTTCCAAATCTTGAGGTCGGCTTTCAGACTTTTCAAGATTTTGGGGTAATTAGCCTGGTAAAGAGAGTCATAGACCCTGGTTAAAAATACTCCCAGATATTTCAAGGAAGACTGTTGCCATTTGAAATCAAAATTGAGTTTGATTAGTTTGACTGTTTCCTGTTTTAAATTGATATTTAGGGCCTCAGACTTGCTGTTGTTAATTTTAAAACCGGACATTTTGTTGAAGATGGAGAGTTCATTGAACAGATTTGGAAGGGTTGTTAGAGGGTTTGCTACCGTTATGATGACATCGTCGGCAAATAGGGCTAATTTTTAGGATTGTTCCCCCACATCTAGACCCAGAATATTTTAATTTTGGCGGATATGTGCTGCCAGAGGCTCCATACAAAGGGCAAAAATAAGACGGGAAAGGGGACAACCTTGCCTCGTGCCACTTTTAATCTCGAATTGGGATGAAGGGAAACCTTGATTTTTGACTATCGCTGTGGGATTGGAATAGAGTGCCATCACTGCTTTAAGAAAAGTACCCGAGAATCCGAACGACTTCAATGTTCTCTCCATATATACCCAGTCAATTCGGCCTTTTCTGTGTCCAGGCTAAGCAGCATGGAGGGAACTTTTCTCTGGACTGCCCAGGCCGTAAGATCTATTATCCTCCTAATATTGTCAGCAGCTTGTCTGGCTAGGATAAAGCCTACCTGGTCGGGGTGGACCAATGAGGGGAGAATCCCCACCAATCTATTTGCCAGTATCTTGGAAAAAATCTTTACATCTGTGTTGATCAGAGATATTGGGCGATAGCTCCCGCAGGCTGGAGGGTCCTTTCCCTCTTTGTCGATAAGGGAGATAGAGGCCTGCAGCATATTCGTGGGGGAAACAGCATCTGCCATAATATCGTTGAACAACAAGAGTAAATGGGGGGAGAGGTAATCACAGAATTTTTTATAATATAAATTCGGGAACCCATCTGGACCCGGGGCTTTTGAGACTTTTAAATGTTTAATAACCATTTGTACTTCTTCTAGTGTTATTTGCTAATTGATGGCTGTTTGTTGAGCTTCAGACAGAGAGGGCAGCTTAACTGTTTGGAGATATCTTTCTATTTTAGCCCCCGACTGGGAGTCGTGGGTCACCTTTTTCCCATTATACAATTTGGAATAGTAGTCTTGAAACTCTCTCACTATTATTTTTGGGTTTGATGTAAGGGAGCCTGATTGGGTTCTGATCTTCTGGATACTTTAGGAGGGGCGACTATTTGAATATTTCATCTTTAACCACAAGAATATATTTTCTGGGAATTCATATTCATTGCAATAAAGTTTTTAAACCCTGATTCTTTATCAGTCTTCTGCTGTACCCGAGGAGACTATACAGTCAAATTTTACATTGGCATTGGTCCCATGCTCATATTTGCTCAGGAGACATCACCAATCTAATTAGTATGCAAAAAAAAGTAATCATTGTTTAAACTTTGCTATGTTGTATGGCTATCCAAATTTTGTATGGATGAGCCATATTACACACCATACAAAACAACATTTTGTCTACTTTTAGGAAATATAACATGCAATACATGACCTTTTAACCTTTTAGCTCTCTTCCCACCCTCTACCCATTGTTCCTCCATCATATTGTCCCATATTAAAACACAAGGTGCAATAAACACATTACCGAGATGTAGATAAAATGGCCACAGTTCTATTTAACCAATAATATATATTATCACTTTTCAAACCAATTTTTACCCTTCAAGAGTACCCAACATTTTACCCAACCATCAGCGCATGATCATGGCCACATCAAACCAGCCAAGTACTGCCCAGAACTCTGGCTTCTTCCATATTTATCAAACCCAGCTGTGGAAGCTCCCTGTACCCACTGCCCAGCAGAAACATCTCCATATGTCCACTTGCCTATTATAGGCCCCATCTTGTAACTTTACCCACTCTGAAAGGGTTTTATTATACCCAATGTATCAACATTTCCATATCTGTGACAAACATAATAACCATGACAAAACATTACACATATCCTCTTTTTAAAAGAAATCATTTATCATCCAAAAAAACAAAAGGGAGGGGGGGGGGGAGATTTTTCTTCTTAGCCTCGGAGCATGTAACTGAGCTCTCTGGCAACTTCCTCCCCCTTTTTTGCCTCCAAAGCCTTCTCTCCACTCTTCCACCCCTAGCCACCTCCCCCACCTCTCCCAACTCATAGTTAACCCATTCATATCCTTTAAGTGGGCCGGAAGAATGGGACCACAGAACAGACCCAGAGATCCTAACCCCAACGAAGGGAAAGAGGGAAAAAGAGGGTGGGGGGGGGGGAAGAGGGCATATCACCAAGACAGGGAGAAGGGGAAGCTCAGTACGGCTGTCATGCCGCCTTTCCTTTATGTTAATGCCAGGGTACTCTTTATGCTTAGTTAATGTTTTTACAAGAAAAAAGTGTAGTGATCCAAAGTAGCATTGGACAGATTTTGACGCACCATTATTTCCTCATATAATTAAAGTAACTGAACAGTAATACACGGAGGCACAACTATGGTATTTGATGCATGTAAACAGACAATTAAAGAAATCCTAGGATGGGTCACTTATAGCAGTCATATAAAGATGACTATGTTAATTGTCTCTTTCTATTACAGCTAGCATTAACATTCTAAGCAACAGAGAAGCCCAATGCTACAGTACATAAATATGACAAAAATACACAGTAAAATACTTATATTCTCTTGAAAAAGGTAATTTAGTTTAACCCTTTGGCTAAAGCATTGTAAGCCTGTAAGTCACGACAAGGCAGACCCAGTTCAGAGGTCCTAACACTACCAGATAAAATACTCAGGGGTTTCCAAAATGAGCTTGCTGGGGTTCTGTGTGTAGAATGAACATTCTGTGAGATTCATCACGCCAGGGTGGTGGTGCATTTTGATATTGTCTGCCAAGCATAGTTTTATCCTTACAGCTATGGGGCTAACTTTAAATGACACAGGATACTACCAAAGTCAATCAAGGCTGACCCAATATTTGTGAGACTAAAAATGTGTCTGTTGGGTCTCGTGCAATGGAAGTGTTGAAATACATGCCAATGTACAGTATATACAACATGTGTTTTGGCGTTGATGTTATTTTCACACATTTTGAAGTACCCATGATTGACAGGACTGTCCCACAGATCAATTAATGTTACCCATAGGAATAAAATTGTGTCTGGAGGCCCATGTTACTTTGAGTCTGATTCCACAAAAAAACAAAGATTTAAATGACATTTTCAATTCTTGTGAGTTGAAAGACAACATTCAACATTCAGTGAATAGGACTGGTGGCTCTGGTGGTAATTTTACCTCTATGTGGAAACTGTCTTTTGATTTTTTGTCTTAATCCTCATTACACTATTAGTGAGAAAAGAATATAGCAAACACCTACTGTAAGCAAGGAGAATGCAACCATAAACAAAGAAGTACCAACACCCTGTATCAAAAAACAAATACTGTAAAAGGTTTAATGCTACAGTATATGCCCTTCTATTATGTACTCATAAATGATTAGTGATTTATGGTGCACGAAACATAAAAGCTAGAATAGTCCATATGGTGAGTATGTTCTACAGTAAATATCAATAATTAAGAATAAAACAATTTATTGTTATCCTTAATATTTACTGTAGATTTTAGAAAGTTCTAAGTTATAAGCTTTCTGAAAAAGCATGCATTATTCATACTTCACATCTAAAACTTCAGCAGAGAAAAACACTTACTGTTAACATAAAACATTTCCCACAATTTAGAAAACAAACTATTTTCACGCATATTAAAATAACCATTATTTTCATATTCTGATGCAGGGACTCGCATAGCATAGACTGTGATATCATTTTTTCCCCAGATGAAACAGTTTCATTATTTTGGTTTAATCATTCATTTTGCATGTACTGCAAACAAAATTGTAGTTTGTTTGTATGTTTATGCAGCTGTGACTAGGACTTGGTGTAGTTCTTGTTTGGGAACAGACTTCATTACAATATCGCTATCGAGAATGAAGGATGTAATTGATTGTTTTAGACACATACTGTACACTAAATAAAAACACTGATATGATATCTTCTAAAGATAATGTATTTATCTTATATTGTAACACTCTGTGTTGGCTGTATGGCCTCCAAGGATAATACAGTACAGTATGCTATTACCGAACTCCTCTAGATTACTGATAGGAACTGTGTGTCTGTGGGGCAGATGAATCAATCGCTGTCACGGGTTAGCACACCCAATTTGCTGCTAATTCCCATTCAAGTAAATAGGACTTAACGCTGGTTGGTACATTAACTTGTACCGGTTATTGATGAGTCTGTGCCGATGAATTCTAGGCCAGAGCACAGACTTGAACCTAAGTCCCAAGGTAGAAATGTGCGAATGTTTTGAAGTGCATCACAGAAAATGTTGTAATTTTTTTCTCTTACATCTTTTGCTTTCGCAAAAATTCAAAGTGAGCTACTGTGAATAATTGCCAACTTTCACCAGAATATTACCAGTTTTCATGATACTTTAACAGAAATAGCAATTTATAAAGGATTATGTGACCTGAAATGAGTGTCTACTGGCCAGCACATTTACTTTAATGCCTAGCGAATTACTTTCTTAGCAAAGTTTTTTTATTGATTTTTTATTTTCTTGTCTGATATGCAAAGTTTTGCACATTCCTATTCCAAAGTATTGTACGTCAAATAAACTCAAATAGGCACATGTTCTATGTTCAACATTGTTTAATTTCTTCTGTGCTTTTCCTCTAAAAGAAAAGAACAGCATACAAACCTCAACTAAGGTGTTTGGCTATAAAAAATACATTCTGGTCAGTGTGATTACAAGATAAAAACTGATTTCTTAAAACTCGTTCAGCATTTAAGGACACCAGTAGACTAAAATATAAAGACTATTAAATGTAGTTACATCTCTTTATTAAATGCTGGAATTTATCTGCAAGTTGGGGTAGCACCCCCAGATGCTTAGCACTGCATATAACAGCAAAAAAGACGTTGAGGAATCAGTCTCAATGCAATTGTGTTTTTATTGGTTACAAGGTGAACTTAGCAGTTCAGCTTCCTCTGTGCGAGAGTATACAGTAGCAATGTTCCTGGAAATCTCTTCTAAGGGAGTTTCCGAGGTTATAGTATATTACAAACTTGTTTTCAGAGTATCGTAATGATCCATCCTTCCAGGCACTCACACACACCTTGCATTCCCACACCTTTGATCACCAGTTATCACAGGGAATACAAGTCTGAGATCCTTTCAAGGGCACATTCTTTGTGATGCTTGTTGACCATGGGATGCTTACTCAGAACATCTCTAGTAACCAGTTCTTGCTTAACATTTCTGTTTTCAGATGTTAAACCGTATATTGCGCACTAGCCCCTGCTTACAAAGCCGATTTACAGCAGCTCTTTGAGGGAGAGGATTATTCATTTTCAACATTGCAACATTCATGATGGTAGTTTCTTTGTAGTGTTTTTTCTTTGTAAGGACCCTACTTTTAAACACACTTGCACCCATTTTTCCTGTGGCTCATTATTGCTTTCAATGTACCTTCAGGTTGTTAACACTCATTCACTCTAGCCTTTCTCATCCAATCATAGGCATTATTCTCCCTTGATGATAAGGAGGTTGAAGATTACATAAGCATTCCAAGTACATTAGTATGTTTTTTTGTCATTTTGGTGCCTCTGTAAAATACTTCTAAGAAGAACAGGTGGGCAATGACATTTATAATATATTTTATTTTGTTGTTTGGTGCAGAGACAATAAACAAAAGCATACTGTACCTTACTACTGTATTTGTAGATTGCCGATACAAGTTTTTATATGATACAATGATATATATATATAAAAAAGGAAAAAAAGAGGAGAGAGCGCACGCCCATAGCGTAAAATTGTAGATTTAATGAGGGGAAGGAGGGGAGGGGGGGTAAAAAACGCACTTACAAAAGTACAATAAAATCAAGCATATGTGATAATAATCACCACCATCCGGTTATACTGCATAATCTTGGGGCAATCCCAGACTCCAATAGTGAAGGATCGACGTCCCAGCAGATTTCCAGGGCTGGTATGCTGTGTAGAATTCCAAGAAAGTAGCTCCGTATAGTGTGTAGCCCTTTTTGTGAACCGGCCTGACCCACCCAATCTCACATTGGCCCCTTGTGGTCTAACCGGTCCCTTTCCTTTCGGCACACCTCTTCTAAGGGACTACTGGTAACTGTATCACACCTGTGGCTCCAGGAGATCTGAGCCTCCGCTAGCTGGGAGCCTGGGGAAACCCTTACCATTTACCTGGTGCAGCGCCTCCACTTACCCAGGATCCCCGTTATGAAAGATAGCCCTGGGTAAGAAATACAATAACACACATAACGATAGAAAGAATACTAACACTTTACTGAGAACATAGCAAACCATAACACGACATAACCTTATCACCTCAGGCCCAATGTCTGGTGTGCCCACCCAGTGTCCTGTGATCCCCCACACCCAATGTCCCGTACTCCTACGGAGGTCGTGGGTGACTGCGCAGTCACTAAATTATCTATTAGGCCTGTTGGTGCACATATGTAGAAATACCTTCCGAGCACTCCGATGCTCGGGCCTGCAACACTCTTCTAAAAGGGTCAGACGTGCGATGCATCCGTCTGATCCTATCCAGGTACTTCTCCAGGAACCCCAACGAGGGTCCCACCGCTTCACGGGAACACAACCCTCTCTCGGTAACACCACCGTCGCACGGGAACAGCAACCGCCGCTATCCCTATCTATCCCTAAAGTGACAGGAACCCTAACCTAGGGCCTGTCCCTGATGAACCGCAACCTGGGGTGGCTTGGGGAAAACTCCTAGGGCCTGCGGAGTAATAACCTGCCCCACTCCTCTAGCTACCCACGTCCCTAATCCTCCCTAACCACTAGCTACTCGCTACTCCTAGATACTAACAGCCTGCAGCAGACACACAGCTAACACAGTCAGCCTGCAGACATCCACACACGCTGCACACACTGCGCCCAGTACATGCAGCGTGCACACACAGCAAACAGTCCTACACAACACAATACACCACACCTGGAACCCGCAGCAAATACCCACTGCTCACACTGTGCCTATTTGCCAGTGCGCACAGCACTACCCGCTGTGGCACTGCCAAACCTGCACCTTACACACCTAAGGGTGACCTCCCTATCTAGGGCCGTCCCTCTTCAGTTACCCCCTGCCCTTACCGGGAATTGGGGCCTGCCTGGGGACCTAGGGAGAACCCTTACCTGGTGCAGGAGCCACTCGCTCCTTGCACCCTTCCTTCTCCTTCCTCTGCCTCTTCCTGACTCACGCGTGCAAAGCCCGGGAAATGTATCTATATTCCCGGGCTGAGCATCCTCCAGCCCTATTGGCCACTATCAGGCACCTGGTGCCTGTCTCCCTATGCCTCCTGGGAGTTGTAGTTCCCAGGAGGCTGCCTGAGTATTGGGGCCGCGTGCGCACTTGCCTTGCGCATGCGCGAACTACTGATGGCTGCCGCAACCTCACTATCCTCTTCCCTGCCCTTGCGCGATCTCTCTGGGGCTGCCTTAACTTTCTACCCCTCTCTGCGCATGCGCGATCCCTCTGGGGCCTTCCCTGCGCCTGCCTGTCCCTGCGCATGCGCGAACTAACGCGCAATGGCGGCGCCCTGCTCTCGGAGCCGCCCAGACCACACGGCAAGCGCGGAGGGGGGTCAGGGAGGGAAAAATAACCTCGGGGCTACAAGTGTAAGTCTCTATTGCACTCGCGCATGGATTAGTCCTCTCCAGCGCTTGGTAATGACTTCAGTGTCAATGCGTCTGACGTAATGACGCTCCCTGACGCGTTTCGTCAGTCACGGCTAACTTTTTCAAAGGGATGTCTTGAGAGGGGGAAGGTCCGGTATTATATATACAACCTAATGATGTTAATTGTTGGAAACGCCCCCACTCAGCTGAAAAGTGCTTCGTGCTATTACACATCTATACCTATGCGTATAATACATATAATTGTGGATAATTAACATAAACGAATTGGAGGAGATCATCTATAAGAGAGTAGAATCCACAGTAGTGGATGTTTGCCTAATAAAGACATAAAATCCTAGCTGTACTAAGGTCATTTACACATGATCACAGTTATATTCAGAAAATTCTGTACATATATTTGACAGCCAATTGGTATAAATTCCAAATGGGTCAGTACAACACCCTTCAGTGTCCGTTACCAAAGAGCAGATGGATTTAGAGGATGGAACCAGGGATTGTCAATACTGTACCTGCATCGAAAATACACACCACATAAGCTGACAAATTCACTTAAAACATATTAAAAATTGAAAGATAAAAGAAAATTTTATAAATACATATATAATTGAGATATATTATTATACATCCATCTGGATATGTAAAGCTATATGGGTCAGATGCCACCCATATATACAGTGGCGCAATTCCCATAGAGGCTCATACATAGTAAACATTAAAAATGCATCAATACTACAAATAAACAAACTGTTTTAAATATTATATGTGTGAAGTATTAATATATACACAAATAATATAAAAACCATAAACAATTGAGATCTGAATAATCTCCCCTTTCGAATGGTTTAAATGATGGTAGATCCCTAATATCCTATCATTGGGGTAACTCAGATATGGAGAACATTGATATCTGGAGTCTTTATGCCACGAACAAAGTGAGATGCCCGGAAGGACCCGATATGATGATATATTGTATGAGTGCATTGTGTAAATAAATTTATAATATGTGTTAAAAAAGTATATATATATGTGTGTAGTGAAAGGTGAAAATTGAATGAATAACCTTAATTCCAATTTTGATCTCTTCACTAAACTAACAATACCCCCGAATATAGTATAGATTTATTTATTTAATGGTGACTAGAGGTGTACTAAATACTGTATGTGAATTACAAATTATAAAGTGATTACATCTATAAACATGTGGTGCTACCCAATAACCCAGATTAATAAAATATATTATGTATATTCACAATATAAAAATTGTGAATATATGAATGAATATTGAATATTATATATTAGTATTGTAACCCAAATCCCAGACGGGGAGGAAGAGGAGGGGGGAAGGAAGAGGGGGAGGGGGGAGGGGGGAGGGGGGAGGGGGGGAAGTGTAGGGGGGGGAGGGGAAGAATGTAGGGAAAGGACCTCAAGGAGAGATCCAGACAAAGGATGGCAGCGGAGGCAGAGGAGGTGAACAGGAAGAGAGGTCCAGGGAACCATTAAACAATTGTACTAACATCTAAACATTCGTTAAGTCCCCCGGGGTTTAGAGTGCCCAATTGGTGAATCCAAAAGGGGTACCGCGTATGCCATTAGTAGTTCCATCACCTGTCTTAGCACTTATGTTATATATCTAATTCAGTGTGGGTGTAGTTTAAAATATGTTGGACGCACCACAAGAACACTTGGAACACGTTTCCTAGAACACAGGAGAAATGTAATTAAGGGTCTCAATAATCATAGTGTCTCTCGACACTTCAAATTATTTCACCAACAGAACCCTGAGACTATGAAAATTATGGGAATCGAGACCATTTCTCCGTGTGTTCTGGGGGGCGATCGGTTCAAGACTCTTTGCAGGCGGGAAACCTTTTGGATTCACCAATTGGGCACTTATGGTGATGGTGGTAACTTAACTCAGTATTATGGTATAGCCTATCCCATAGCCTCTCATGCATACCCAGTTAAAATCAACCCCACACTGATGGGACCCATCAAGGTCGAAACAGCTGTCTGTGGGTGGTTTTCTGGGTATGCACCGTAACCCTGGCTGTGCTCAAAGCTGTGACCATGCAGCAAGCTTAAGCCTATAGGGAACCATGTTAAAAATGGTTTTTGAGGCAAAAAGTGAAACTGTGTGCTCATTTGCATGTCATTTCCCAGAATCCCTTGCTGCAGTGGAAGTGCTGTATGCTGGGTGATAATGGGGAAAGGCGGGGTTGCAGACCTGCCTAAGACATGCAGATGAGCATACAGCTGTATTTGCAAACAATGGCACTCCTGTATTGATAGAATGGTCAGGTGCTTGTACCATAAAACACATAAAGTATACGTTACCAGCAGCAAAGTAAGCAAGAAGACAACAGCACTCAGTAATATGATGATAAAGAAATGTATTAGAAATACAGCAAATAATATCAACGTTTCGATCCGCACAGAGGGATCTACCCATGATGAAGTGCTCTACTTCCCCTGACTAGCAAAACTCAAGTGACACTGACAAGAGTGGTAGCGATGGGTATTGCACAGCTTGATAAAAGGGTGAGAAAGAAAGAGAGTGCACAACCATCCATAGTATAGTAAATTCCAAAATGTATTGATATGAGAAAAGGGTAATAAATGATGAAGTGGCTATAGGTGTCACCACGAAAAGTGTATGATTTGTTGCCAGAGCCATTGTTGCCTTGAACCTCTATTGCTCCCCACTTTGGAGTCATTATCTGCTTAGTCTTGGAACTATATCAGGCTACTGAGCCTATGAGAACTCTGTGCTGCTCAGTATTTCTCCCTCCTTGTCCAAAAATGTCTGACATCTGACGTCATCAACGTGCATCCCTGCACCCACTGGAGCACTTTCACTGCACTCCGCGAGCTACCCTCTGCGGTGCTCCCCAGGTTGTTTAATTGACTACTAATGGAGTGTGGAATCGGTGAAGTTGCCATCGTGTGAAGTCGCCATCCATTGCGTGGAAGTCTGCTAGCTACTGATGACAGACCGAGTCTTGGTCTAATTGCTTTTAACCTTTTATCTTTTTGTACGTTTATTTATTACCCCTTTCTCATACGAGTACATTTTGGAATATACTACAGTATACTATGAGTGGTTGTGCTCTTTTTTTCTTTCTCACCCTTTTATAGATCTGTGTTGCTGAGTCAATACTTTTTTTGAAGAGCTGCAGACTGGGAGAGACCACATATTAACCCATTATGGTGGTTTATTTCGAGGAATTTATACTGTACGGTTAAAGTCATGCCCATAGAAAATGTGTAAACTTGAATAATCTAAATGTTTTAAATATGTTGTCACAAGGAACGAGTGATCACAAAGTGAATAAGAGGGTCAATTACAACCAATTACAACCATAGCTAAGGCCACTAAACAGTCACTGGTACAGTGCTAAGGCTAAGGTCCCGTTGCACGCGTCCGCACGGCTGGCTTGCTTGCCGGCGGCGCATGCAACTCGCTGTACCGTGATCTGCGGTCTACAGGAAACTTCAGTCGGAGCGGGGGGCGTGGCCAAACGGGTCGGGGGTGCGGCCATGACGTGGGGGGCGCGGCCATGACGTGACGTTGATGTTACAAAGTCAGCAGCTGCCCTAATGTGCTGGCATCCAGGGCAGGAAGAACAGAGCTTTACCCTGCAATGTATAGTCCATCTCCATTGCTCAATGCAAAGCATGCACTGTACACATCCTCTTTTGCAGCCGGAGCGGGAGGTGGGCGGGAGGGGGAGGATTGACAGGGAGGGGGGGCGTGGCTTGAGCGGAGGGACCCGCTACTCTTCCCTCCCCTCCCTCCACGGGCTGCAGGTAAGTACACACACGCAGGCACTCATACACACACAGACACACAGACACACAGACACACAGACACACAGACACACAGACACAGGCAGGCACTCACGCACTCAGACACACACACACACACACACACACACAGACAGAGGCAGGCACTCACGCACTCAAACACACACACACACACACACACACACAGGCACTCACACACAGGCACTCACACACACACACACACACACAGAGAAAGGCATGCACGCACTCAGGCACACACATACACACACAGACAGGCACTCGCCTGCTTTCCCTCCACACTCCTCCCCGCTCCCTGAAGCCTCTCCTCCTCCCGCAGCCTCCCCTCCCCATTGGCTCACAGCCACACCACGTGTCGCGTCAACGCTAAGAAACACCATTCTGTGGTGTCTCCTAGCGGCCGACGCGCCACAGCGTGTGATCAGCTGTACAGCCAGTGGGGACCGGGACCGGCTCGCGAGGATTCCCCTGCTGGTGGGGAACTCGCGACATTGCCGCCCGCGCCAACGAGCGCAGCGGGTCCCAGGCCTTAGGCAATGTGAGGAGCACCAGCAGACAACCTGCATATTTTATCTAAGCAAGGCTCAAAAACAAATACTACAGTAGATCTCTTCTCCAGTCTGGAACTCAATAACCTTGGAACTTTGGGAATGCTACATCACACCAGAGATGCCATCCCCTTGGTAAACCAGATAACAAAATGACAGGAAGGGTATAGAGTGGGTACAATTTCATATTACTTTTCACCATCTTCAGAATCCTCTAGTAAAGCCAAACCCACTGCTTCTTTAGATGAATTTACCAGAAATCCTGCTCAACTTCTTGTTCATACATTTCTCCTGATAGATAAAGAAGCATTTTCTTCTCCAGAGAAATAAAAACAGTTACATATCATCATATTACCCATCACAAAAGCAGTTAACTATCAGGTAATCTTTGAATGTGCATATGAAAGCTAATATTTATCACAAACACCCTGTGGTACAGATTATAACGCACGCAGGCTATGGCAGTTAATCGACTGGCTTTCACATACTAGTAGCAACTCTATGGCCATGCAACCAAAATCCATCCAGATAAATTTCCGGCATAACAGCCATTCCAGAGCTATAAAGAAGGTGTGTAGGAAAGTCAGAAAGGCCCTGATAAACTCCATGTGTACACGTACTCCCAGATACAGATATAACCAGCTTCATTGTTCTGGAACTGAGAGTCCCATAGTTTCCCCAAAGCAGTGGAACATTCTCTGTGGGGAGTCTCATATGGCAGAATTGCCCCACTAGATGCTACAATAGCTTTTAAAATCCATATCACTTGAGAGAGAAATTGTTTACTTAAAAATGCTAGCGATTATACATACAGGAAAATAATTGTTTCAAGAGCACTTTCTATCAGCATTGCTAAGGTACCGCCATGGGGTCCAATGTTGCACCACAATATGCAAATGTATTTTTTAAGGACTTTGAACAAGTTGTATACAATGACCCTTCATTCTGCAACATTTACCCTATGGAGAAGGTACATACACGTATTTGTATTATGGTAGGGTTCCATGCAATCACTTGTAGACTTTGTAAACTATCCCAATCCTAAAAATACAATGTTAGATTTACATTAATTGTTGGTTACCATAAACTGGATGTTAATATTACAATGGTTAATAATACTGTGTATCACAAAATGATATCTATGTTAAATCTACTGATTTGTAACATTTTACTATGGGCTAATAGTTTTCATCCTCCAAGTTTAGGAAACCATCTACCACTAAGCCAACTAATGCGGGTTAAGAGAATTGTAATTGATATCAAGAATGTTGAGTCTCATTTTATACAAATGGCACATACATTTGTAACCAGGGGTTATTCTACTGAGATTTTGAATGGACACACTTGAAATATCAACTTTATTGTCTAAAAAGTCAATAACTTTACATTCTATGGGGATCAGGATTCCTTATGTGTCAACTTATTCCAAAGACACTGTTTTTATTCTAAATAGTATTATGAAGCACTAAAAGATATTTGATTGGGATCCAAAACTAAGATCCATTTTAAAAATACCACCATTGTTTGTTTTGCTACAGGAAGCATAGGAATTTAAGGGACCACCTGGTATGGGCTGACTCAGCAATTCCACCTGATCCACAAATATTTCTATCCAGCAGAAAATTTGATACTTTCCCTTGCCTGAATTGCACACATTACTATTCTGTCAGGAAAGATGATTTTTTTCAATCATCCAAGAACAGTAAAGCAATTTAAAATCAATGGCTTCTTCACCTGTGACATTTTGTATTGTATATCTCCTTTGGTGAGGGAAGCACTTAGAAATTCAGATGCACCACCTCTTGATTACCAAGTTGGAAGAAATTTCTGGGAACTACTGTAGGACATCTTAAATGTCAGATTATTGAGGCTGTAGGGTAGGTAATCACAAACGTGGTGGAGATAAGGAGAGACATTTACTGCAAAAAGGAAGCAAATTAATTTTCACTTTGGACACAATCAGACTAAAAGAATAAATGAGGCTATGGATCTTAGATGTTTTTTGTAAAAATGTTATCATGTGTTTTATGTTATATAGTATAAATAAAATGTATAACATCTTATGAATTTCTAATATAGGTTTATAAACTTCAATTCCTTTATCTTGGGTTCTCCCTGATATTCTCTTGTGTCATTATTTGATTTGAGCATTATGCTTAGATCCATACTATTTCTATAATGTTTTCACTGTGGAGCTGAAGTAATTTATTGTATAACTCTTTTTGGATAATTTGCAGTGTCCAATTAATTTATGTTTATTTATGGGGTTGGGTTATGTATTTTTAGTTTTTTGTTCTGGAGTCTAAATCTCTTATATGATTACCACTTAAATAATCTGAGGATTTGGCACAGTGTAATATGCTAACCATCAGTTGCTGATCTACAAGATGTTGCATCTTACTGCTGCACGTTATTAGCTGTTTTAATACTTTTTAACTTCTGTATGTCATTTCTGGTTTACATTCGATGCTGCCTTTCATGCTACGTTTCATGCTGCATTTCATAAACACTAAATGACATAATTTCCTGTATGATTTTGACACCGTTTTGTAATCTGATGTGTGTGTGTGTATATGTATGTATATATATATATATATATATATATATATATATATATATATATATATATATATATATATACGTACGTACGTACGTACGTACGTACGTACGTACGTACATATATATATATATATATATATATATATATATATATATACATACATATACACACACATATATATATATATATATATATACATGTAGAGGTATCAGTACCGTGTTAGCCGAGCTTCAATAATCAAAAAATAAATAGATGATACCGTTCTGTGGCTAACGAAATGCTTTTAATTGTGCGAGCTTTCGAGATACACTGATCTCTTCTTCCGGCGATGTTACAATGAATGAAGCAAGCAAAAGCTATACTATAAACAGTGTCTATTGGAATGTTATCTGTGCTGGTCCTTCCCCCGGTGTGGATGTGTTTTATGGCTGGAGGTGTCGAAAGGTTCCTGAAAGCAAGTGATGAAAGAGTGTGTGTGTGTATCAGTGTGAATAAAAATGAATGGAGAGCCCACAGTGTATACAGTGCTATACAAAAGGTGTGTGTGGAGTGGGAGTGGATATAAATGGTGTGGGTGGGTGTGGAAATGTGAGAGTTAGTAGCACAACTAAAAGTGTGTGTGGATACTATGTGGTCCATATTGGTGTATAGGGATGGAAAAACAAGGAGTATAAGTGTGTGTGAGAGACAGCTGTGTGTGCATACATATAGCACAGTATGTACAGACATGGCCTATAGCGCTCATGGGAAGAGAGTTCACTTGTGTCAGTAATGACTCATAAATTTTCGAACTCTGTTTAGGCCACCGCTAAGTGTCCCAAACAGTTGCATAAATTTGTATTCATGCAACCGTCTCTCTTTCGGTGTTTTAAGATTACCTTTGAGTATGGCAACCCTCAGATCGTTCATCTTATGGCCAGAGTCAGAGAAATGTTCGCCAACAGGACTGTCTCTTGTTCCGCGTGTGATGCTGTGGCGGTGCAGGTTCATTCTCTTGTTTAGCCCCTGCCCTGTCTCACCTATGTAGTAGCAGCCCCCTGGGCATTTCATGCACATGATGAGGTACACGACACACACTTATACTCCTTGTTTTTCCATCCCTATACACCAATAGGGACCACATAGTATCCACACACACTTGTAGTTGTGCTACTAACTCTCACATTTCCACACCCACCCACACCATTTATATCCACTCCCACTCCACACACACCTTTTGTATAGCACTGTATACACTGTGGGCTCTCCATTCATTTTTATTCACACTGATACACACACACACTCTTTCATCACTTGCTTTCAGGAACCTTTTGACACCTCCAGCCATAAAACACATCCACACCGGGGGGAAGGACCAGCACAGATAACATTCCAATAGACACTGTTTATAGTATAGCTTTTGCTTGCTTCATTCATTGTAACATCGCCGGAAGAAGAGATCAGTGTATCTCGAAAGCTCGCACAATTAAAAGCATTTTGTTAGCCACAGAACGGTATCATCTATTTATTTTTTGATTTTATATATATATATATATATATATATATATACACTTTCTTTACATTGCCATCACCTGATGAAATATCCTGTTTTGGACGTAAAACAATATGCACAACGATGTTTCCACAATTGCTAACACTCCTGCAACTGTAAGTGGAATTACTTTTTTGCAAGGGATTGACTTTGTTTTAAACTCTCTAGTACTATTGTATATTGTGTTGGCCACACATTTGATTTTGTTCCCCTTGGGGTGAACCCTTTGTGTTTTTTCCCAATTGTATTTTTCTGTTATTTTGTTAGGAAGGTAGTGTAAAACCTTTTTATCTCATCAAGAATTTTTGCTTGTTATAATTTTTTTAAATGTCCCTTTTGGATATACTGTAGCTAAGTTACCTAAGGAATAGGTGAAAATGTTTTTTCGCTCTGGAACAGAAATCACTGGTAGTGCAGATTGCTTAATAAATTGAAAACAAGTACAGTAATACTGTACACTCACAAGTAAAGTGCAAATGTAGGTGTTGAAATCACCCTGGGTCAAATTCTAGAAGGTCTGGACAGGGTTTCACTTTGTCAAGCTTCCTTAGGGGTTACATTTCCAAAATTTAACACCTGAGGAAGATCGATAGAGTGAAACGCGTAGGGTGAAGCTACGCAGGCTGTACATTTGAAGGACTGTTAATGTGTTGGTGGACATTTTGGAAGTATTCTCAGCCAAGAATTAGTTCTTCTGCCCCCAGATGCGAACATCTTTCCCTGTGAATGGCCTTTGCAGCTGGAACACCAGTACATACAGTATACCTGGATTTATTTGCACTCCTTAACTTTTTTCAGGAGTACATTATGGTAAACATTTTTTCATATAGTTGCTCCACAAAATGACACATTATTGGGCCCTATTCCTTAAAGCAGCAGTCCAAGCTGCCATTTGTTTTCCTTTAATACAGTATGTGCAGCAATACAATCCATACAATGGTAAGTAATTAGCTAAGTTGCCGATCAATCCGTTCTCCTGTGATCGATCAGTGAATATTTGACTCGGGGGTTCACTAAATTGCTGTCAGTGCAGTAGAAGAGAACCAAAGATGCAAAGTTCTGTGGGGAAGATCATGTGACCATGCAGTCACAAGATACAATTGGTGCACTGCTAGAGTGAGGGCGGGGCTCAAAAAGGGGGGTGCTAGAGCCTGTTTCAGAAGAGGAAAGGGATGTGACTTTCTAAATGGTTGCTATAGAAACAAAAAATGCTTGTTACATTATAATAGATAAAAAAATAATTTCAGAGTTGTTTAAGAAAAAAAATGCTACATGTATTTTCTCATAGTACAGAACTGAATTATTAAAAAAAAAAAAAACACGTACTGTACAGTAGAATATTGCTTGGTCTGCAGCTTTAAACTGAGGACAGGGTTTACAGAAACACCTCGCCATATTCATTAAACAGTTCTCACCTGTACAAACCATGCAAAACGGTTGTAATTTGGTTCTGGCTGTGCAAATCTGTCATGCAAATGCAGTATGCAATATACACACTTTGTATGCAAATGAAGACATTTAGCAAAATTAGCTATTCACAGAATCACAAACTTTTCCATAAGATGTAAGATTGAATGTGATATCTTACTTCTCTCAGGCATTCAAGATTGAGGAGATAGAGTGAAAGGAAAAGAGACAGCTTAATATTGATAGGCAACATTTTCCCGATTACATTTTTTTTAATGAGTTAATTAACAAATAACTATAATAATATCATTGACAGGTAGTAAAATGTGTTATCTATTTTATTTCCAAAAACTCTACAGGACTGTAGTTTTTTTTTAAAAACTATACGGCCTATTTTTTTTCTTTAGTAATAGAAGGACTGCTTTCTTTTCTTTCCTTTTCTTTTTTTACATGTTTATTTCCTGTAGAAGCAAGTACAATTGAGAAATATCCCACATTTTACAACTGTCTTTCAGTATAATTAACTGATCTAGTCTGGTAAATTATATTGTTTCTGCAGGGAAAGAAATTCATCAATGTTACCTAATATGTCACAAGTATCATGAGTCTGGCATAGTGTAATATCTCTGTTTCACAGAGGTGGTAAGAAATATTGAGCATCGTGTTGTACAATAGATTTCAAGTACTCCTTTTCAATCAAGTGAAATAGAAGGTCTAAGACTGATTTTCTGACAGCTTGTAAGCATTGAGGGAAATTCACCTTATCTAGTATGCTGTCACCCATGCTAATATCGGTAATTAATTTTATTTCACAGAGCAGATAAGGATAAAAATGTATTATACATACAATTAAATCAATGTGAATAAACCAAGATAATCGTTTTTGAACTGCAAACATAAGAAAAAAATGTCTATGTGAACACACTTTTTTTACAGGGTGAACCTAATATTTCAATAATCTTTCTTCTCTTGTATTCAATATTTACTCCCATTTTCTTCCTCCATTCTCATCACCCAGACAGGTTCCTGTGCCTATGTCTTAACAACTGTATAGGAAATGTTAGATTTAATTGCAACACAGCCCTCTTTCTTGTAAAACAATACTACTTGTGTGTTAGTGCTCACAGGTATACATAACAGAGAGAAGGGACTACTTTATGAAAGGTAGCTGATTTGGTCCTGCTTGTACCTGAAAGAAAATGGCCTTGGTAGTGAGGCTCTCACTTTAGGAAAGTCTTACAGAAAGAGCAAAGTGGGAGGTTGATTCATCTGGCTGCTTCTGTCTTCTGTCACATCATCAATAAACACTAGTGACTCAGTGCCATTGTAAGCCATGCATGCTCATTCCGTCACACTGCCTCCACCGTGTTTTACAGATGATGATCCTTTCCATGGTAAAGAAAAACCCCTTCACAACATCCAGCCAAGTGAAGAACAATCTCCAGGAGGTAGACATATCATTATCCAAGTCTACCATAAAGTGAAGACTTCACAAGAGCAAAAACAGAGGGTTGACCACAAGGTGCAAACCATTCATAAGCCTCAAAAATAGAAAGGCCAGATTAGACTTTGGAAAATAATATCTAAAAAATCCAGCCCAGTTCTGGAACAGCATTCTTTGGACAGATGAAACTAAGATAAACCTGTACCAGAATGATGGGAAGAAAAAAGTATGGAGAAGGCTTGTTTGGACGGCTCATGATCCAAAAGCATATCACATCATCTGTAAAACACGGTGGAGGCAGTGTGATGGTATGGGCATGCATGGCTTACATTGGCACTGGGTCACTAGTGTTTATTGATGATGTGACAGAAGACAGAAGCAGCCGGATGAATTCTGAAGGGTAGAGGGATATATTGTCTGCTCAGATTCAGCCAAATTCAGCAAAGTTGATTGGACGGCGCTTCACTTTACAGATGGACAATGACCCAAAACATACTGCGAAAGCAACCCAGGAGTTTAAGGCAAAGATGTGGAGTATTCTGCAATGGCCAAGTCTATCACCTGATCTCAACCCGCTTGAGCATGCATTTCACTTGCTGAAGACAAAACTTAAGGCAGAAAGACCCACAAACAAACAACAACTGAAGACAGCTGCAGTAAAGGCCTGGCAAATAATCACAAAGGAAGAAACCCAGCATTTGGTGATGTCCATGCGTTCCACACTTCAAGCAGTCATTGCCTGCAAAGGATTCTGGACAAAGTATTAAAAATGAACATTTTATTTATGATTGTGTTAATTTGTCCAATTACATTTGAGCCCTTGAAATAAGGGGACTGTGTATGAAAATCGTTGCAATTCCTAAGCGTTTCATACAATATTTTTGTTCAACCCCTTGAATTAAAGCTGAAAGTCTGCACTTTTATTGCATCTCGGTTGTTTAATTTCAAATCCATTGTGGTGGCGTACAGAGCCAAAATTATGAAAATTGTGTCATTGTCCAATTATTTTCGGACCTAACTGTATATATATATATATATATATATATATATATATATATATATATATATATATATATATCCTAGTGGAGTATAGTCAGTGTAGCAGTTTAAATCAGCATTGTGGGTGTTTGCCACCACACGGGCAATCAGACAGACAGATGCGGTGTCTCCCTTTGCACTCTGATACATCCTAGTAAGGCTGTTAGGCTCCAGGAGTCAAAATCTCACGGCTGTTCCTCTCCTGGTCCTGCCTCATGATGTCAAGCGGCAATGGGGAATTCCGTCGGCTGTTTGGATTCCCGTAGCTGAATTCTTCTACGTAGCTAATAAACTTACATACTGTAGCAGCACTAGCAAATGTGCAATAATCAAACTTGGCATAGAGTGATGCCTGAACAGTTAACCCTATGCGTTTCATTTCTCTTGGCATCTTCCTCAAGTGATCTATATACTATTGAGGATTTTTTTAGCCTATTGGTATATTTATACCATATTATTCATCTACATCGACTGTTGCGCCTTCTGTCTATTTTGTCAGATATAACAGGGTATGTCCAATTATGCCTTTCTTTGCCCCTGTTATCCCTCTTATGTAGGTCCTGTAACAGGTTAAATTTATGGGTTCTTGACCCTCCTTATGCCCCTCTTATGAGTGATAGAAGTAGGGTGGTGACTCATGGACTGTGTAAGCCTATCAGGGATAGGTATAGACCATGAGCCTATCCCTTCTTGATACTTCTAGGAGGGTGTGACCAAGTTAGAGTTTAGTCCTGCTTCTGCTCTTGAAGAGAGGGGAGGCAGGGAGCTGACAGTCTCTCCTATGGCAGGACTGAGGGAACATCAGATTCAACCAACTGGTTTCAAGTGTTCACAGCTAATCTGCCCTCATCCAGCAGTAGAGGAATCTGGTAATGTGTAGGGAAAAAAAGGTATTGGTGGTCTTCAGAGCTGTGGTGTGCAGCCAGTGACTCAAAGACTGGCTAAACCCTACTAAAGTTTTAAAAAGTGATCCACCCCCTGCACAATGTGAAATCATTTTAGTTCTGACTTTTTTAACATGGTTTCATTTGTATTGAAATGCCGAGATCCTAATACTTGTAGAAACAATGTATTCAGATAAACCTTTATTCCCAGTAAACAAATACTCGGAGAGGGTTTTTTAAACCAGCAATATCGGTGTATAAAGTTATTTTGCCCCACTTCAGCCATTTGCAGCACTTATCCCCTGAGATCAGACTCCAAAAGACTATTCATGGTCCCAAGGCTCAACAAAGTATCCGGCCGTTCCTCCTTCTCCTACCGTGCACCCCAAAACTGGAACAACCTACCAGAGACCCTCACATCCACCACCAGTTTAAGTTCTTTCAAATCTAAGGCTGTCTCACATTTTAACCTGGTCTGTAACTGTTTCATACGCTCATAATATATATTTTCTTTAACTGTGCACGCAATGTCTTGTATATAATGTATACCCTGTTCATTTATGTAACTGTACTTGTAACCATGTAGTATTTGTTTTACTCTGTGCCCAGGACATACTTGAAAACGAGAGGTAACTCTCAATGTATTACTTCCTGGTAAAATATTTTATAAATAAATAAATAAATAACCACAGAGGCCTGTAAGACCAGGGGCATTCACCAGCCAGAGGTCTGGGACCTCTGAGACTCTGAATCACTGAATGGAGATCTGCAGTGGATGTCTGCCGTGCTGAATAAAGACCCTTGTTATGACACTCCTATCTAAGTATCAGTCCTTAGGCAGGAGGGAGAAGTATGCAGTAGTGGGGGATGACTTCTGGACACCCTGGAACTCACTTCGGCTGGAGGCGCTGAACACCAAAAGAACGAACCTAAGCCTGCCCTGATCTCCACTTTATTGCAGACCCTAACAGGTATTGCACCACACACTAGGTAGGCTGTGTATCTCCCACTGGGGGGTGGAGGGAGGCAGTGCTACACACACACACACACACACACACACACACACACACACACACACACACACACACACACACACACACACACACACACACACACACACACACACACACACATCTATCTATCTATCTATATATATATATATATATATATATATATATATATATATATATATACTATCTCAGCCTCCCACCACCTCTGACTTTTCCCTGCTGACTAGCCCAGTAAACACCCCCACTGTTTCTTCTTCCCTCCCTGCCACAAAACAACAGTAAGGTAGGTAGCATACGCACATAAAGACTTAAAGACGGAATCCTTCTGTATTTCCGTGTTACATGTCCTGTCCAATTATAAATTGGCCCTTAGTTTAAGCTCACCCATCCCATTTTTATTTAATCAACAAGTCTAAGTACAGATGTAGCAAGACTCACGGTCTCGAGAACTGCAGTGGAAAAAGCAAACATTAACATCTCCAGACACCATATCTGCCGCGGTCATGCTGAAGGGGTTCCATGATTCTAGATTGGACCACCACAATATTAATCCTGCAGTCCATGGATGGGCAAAACTGGGTGTGTAATCAGAACCAACAAAAACTTTGCATTCCAAAAGCAAATACAAAACCAAAACCCTAAAGATTTTTAGAACCAAAACCCAAAAAATATTTAGAACCATACCTGAACACCAGACCGAATGCTTTCTCTACGTATTAGGATAGTCAGTCCTTTCTTCCAGCTGGTAAAAAAAATAAAAAGTAACATTCCAATCTCCTTGGGAAAGCGCTGTAGAAGCATGAAACGCGTGGGAATGCTTTTCCCCTGTTTTGTTTTAGTATGTTTCTTTGTTTTATGCTTGAGCAGTGCAGGACCCGGATGAGTTCCAACTGCTGAAGACCCAGATTGATGACGTCAACAAGATGGATGCCGGACAACACGGAAGCGGGGAGGATCTAAACACCACTATGAGCAGAGGAGAATTAACAACTGTTGGGGATCATCTACCCAAGAATACAGACTATACATTGGCTAAAGGGACTGATTCAGCACCTGGTTACCATCACCGCAAATTGAACAGGTTGCATTGTGGGGGTTTAGGGCACTATTTATACATTGTTAGAAGGGATTGTGTTTATGCCATTGTCACTTGATAAAGACCATCATGGACGAAACGTTGTGTTGGCTCAATAAATGAGTTTGGATATGCTAAATCCGTTGTGCCCTATGTTCCTTTGTTCATCTAAAAGGACTGATTACAGGCTTTCGTGCAAACACTGGAGCACCGGTAACTGTATCATTATGTTTTCTACTTTGAGGTGTGCAGCATTTCTCTCTATTGTCTAAAAAATAAAAAGCAACATTCCAATACGAAATGCGGTGCTGATGAGAGTTGTCCTGTACAAGCACATTGCTGTTCTATTCTGTAAAAATACAATACATCTTCATATACTTTGGGTATTTTCTAATGTCAGTGTTTCTAATTGATATGCTGCTTCCCAAAACATCTGAGGTTGTATTTACTTTTAAGACCTGCTAAGGAACAGATGATTACACTACCGACACACTTTATTGAAGTGTGGTCGGTACCGCAAGCCGGGAAATCTCCCGGCTTGCTAGTGGCCGCCCCTCGGCGTGCCGCGCGTCATAGACGCGCGGTCACGCGTCATAGACGCGCGGTCACGCGTCATCGGGAGCGTGCGCCCCCTGCACGCGTGTCCAGGGGCTCCCCGAGGGAGCCCTGGTGTCCCGCGATCGCGGGACAGCGGCAGGGGGTTCCGGGGGACCCGGCGGACCCGGCAGCGGTAGGGAGAGCGCCCCGATCGGAGGGCGCTCTTCCGCTGCTTCGGCGTGCGCCCGTCACACTCGGGCGCGCGCCAGGCTACTGCTGCGGCACAGAACGGGCAAATGCTCGAATAAACTGTGCCGCAGCAGTATGTCCTGATATGTAAAACCATGGAATTTAAAGAGGGTGTACTTTCTTTTTCACATGACTGTATATAATAAGGTGCACTATTAAAATAATAAAATTGGTTGGGAGGGGGAAAGAGAGAGCTGTGGAGGTAGTGCAGATCTAAAATCAGAGTGAATATATATATATATACACTCCTATATACAGAAAATGTACAAGTCTCCCAAACTGAGTCACACAGAAATGGCTGGCTATAATTAGTAGTATTGATGCTGTCTTTTGCTCCAGTAGGTTCAGGTGTAGGAATGAAACAGTGGTTACAGGCACGCTGTACCCTGCTGCATTACAGAATAAGGTTTAGATGTATCCTTATTTATTAGACTACTTGGGGCTTCATTAGGCTTATTCCTTTTAGCCAGCTGGGCCTATTGGGAATTTGGATAGGTACGGTATAGGCATTAATTATAGCCAGCCCTTTCTACAGTACAGTGTGACTTAGTTTGGGATATTTGTCCATTTTGTGTATATATGAGTGTATATGTTCACTCTGACCTTACATACCCACCACCTCCACACGTCCACATGTCTCTCCCCCCTCCCTTCCCTCTAATTTTATCATTTTATTAATCCATATGTAAAATAAGGTGCAGAAGTAAATGTTATGTTTTATCACTATAAATATTTAAATATAACAACTATCTCTATATTTGTATAGGACTGTCAAGATAAATGTTTTATACTCAATGTGTACACAATAAATAGATATCTAGCGGTCTTTACTCTTTGCTGCAATTTCTTCTCTTAATTAATCAGAGTTCTTCTATGTTCTTTAAAAAAGGACAAGCATTAATTTCGGTTAGCTCTCTATTTGTTTTGGAACAAAAATAACCCTCATTTTAATTTAAATGCAAATACTTCTTTGTTTTTCTTTTCCCTGCACTAAAAAATCAATATCTATTTAAATGGGAGTAAGTGTACATTTTCATTCTGATTTTACGAAACATTGTTCAAATAAATTGTTATATAATGTATCTTCATGCAAAAAAAATGTGGGCTTCATATTAACTAAATTATCAAATTCAGATGATAGTTATACAGTATGTTGTTTTTCTACAGTATTACAGGATGAAGAGCAAAGGTTTTGGTTTATCATTCCATGTAGTAAGTACTTATGTTAATACTTTCAAACAGTTTAACCCTAGTTCTATTCTTCTCTTGACCTTCAGATATCTGTCATAATTTTCTCTGGGCATTGATTGGCTATGTACATTTTCTTGTCAGTCCGCATTTTTCTTTTCAATGTCTGGAAACCTAGACTTCAATGTATAAGCTGCATCTTCTTCAGTAGGTTATGTAGTCACACAAATGTTACATTTCCTAATATTAAAGCTAATACTAATATAGACAGCCTCAACATTTCCACTAGATACCTCATCGTACCCAGGCATGCCTCAGAATATCATAGAATTTCCATAGTATTCAATATGTTGTTGCAAAATACTGCAATGCGCCCAATCATACGCTAGGTCTGTGGCCAGGGTAACTCTGAGCGGGCAAGCGGGCTCACGCCAAGCATGATCAAACACATTGCTACAATGTGTTAGTCCAGTGTGAGCGTGTGAGTGCACGTGCCCATGAGCACGCGGCGCTCAGCTGCTTGCAGAGACAAGTACAGAGAGGGAGTGTCTCAGTGAGTAAAGACACTGACTGTCACTGAGATTTTGAAGCAGGGGATCCTGTTCAAGTCCCGGTGTCGGCTCCTTGTGACCTTGGGCAAGTCACTTTATCTCCCTGAGCCTCAAGCACCAAAAACATAGATTGTAAGCTCCACGGGGCAGGGACCTGTGCCTGCAAAATGTCGTAAAACTAGCAGCGCTATACAAGAACATGCTATTATTATTATTTGTTTCTGGCACATCACGTGAGTGGTTCACCCAATGGGGGTGAACCAGCTCCGTGATGTAATGGCCTTGCCCCCCGACACCCCACCCCCAAGCGCGCAACTGGCTGGCCACAAATCCCCCAAGCAAAATGATCCCCGAGCTCGAGCGCCAGCACGCTCGCATTCGCCCTGGCCGCAGCCTAAGAAAGAGAAAAGTTAACATGGCTGTGATGGTAGGGGTAGATTTGGCTGCTTTTAAATAAAGGTTAAGCTTGCTATTGCCCCTACCTGTCAATAATATGATTTATGTATTTACAGTTTATTGTTCTTTTAAATGATGTAAAACATTGATGTACAGCTCGGTTAAAGAGTGGGGACCTGTAGGGGTTAACTCTCCCTTAAAAATTGAGCTGTAATCACATTAGAGTTTGGTATTGTAGGCCTGGACACTGATGGGATTGGTCCCATTGTTGAGGAACCAGGGAGAGGTCGACTACCTGCAGAGTGGACTTGCTTTTCAAGAAATCTGTAAGCACCTGGTGCTGTATCTGTATGGTTTGTCTGTGGAAGGGGATTTTATCAGCATTGAATTGGCCCACCTTCAACCCCAGTAATCTCATCAACTGCATCTAGGGCCTGGTGAAGAGACCAGGAATATTGTTCCTACCCAAACTAGTGGTATCTCCCTGATTGGGACAGGGGTATAAATATGCCTTCTCCTCAGCATCAAGAGAGTCATTCTGGAATTGACATTGTTTGTGAAGGCTGTGGGCTGACAGAGACTGGGAGAGCCCCTGTAGGAAGAGCCGACAAGGAGTCAGTAGAAAGGATCTGCAGGGGTCTGGAGCATCCAGTGTTGGTGCTGTCTGTGTGTGCAGCGTTGGCCTGAGCATTTTGGAGTGAAGCAATGGTGGGGATTTTAAAACTGTTAGCCAGTGGAGAGCAAGGCAGTGCCGCCAATACTTCAGAGGACAGCGGTGCATGTTGGGAACACGTATTGTGGTAAGCTTCCAGATGGTGGTCCCCGCAACTAGAACTTTGGGTTGTTCCCCCAGTTGGGTGAGTTTGTGTGTGTTTTATGTACTGGAAGTTCGTGGAACCTTTTTACAATCAATTCACTTACCGTGACAATTGCTACACATGTAATTAAGTTGGAAAAATATGAAAAACATAAAAACAAATGCCATTTTAAATAGTTTTATATTTTTGGAGAAGAGTACTTTAGAATAGAAAATCTCTTAAGAGTTGTTACCTGAACTTTTCCTTCAATATACTGCATCATTTTGAATAGTATACTTGGTCATTACAATAATGCAAAGTACTGCAATGTAAAAAAAACAATTTCTGCAGCTAGGTTTACCACTATCTGTTTCTTAACATTTGTGAAAAACATTCCGTTTCAGCTCTTACAGGTAGAATCTTGGGGTGTGATATCAATTAAAAAGTAATGGCCACTCAACTGGATGGCCACTAATGATTATTAATGGATTTTGAACCTTACAAATTGTACTCTGATAACCAATCTGCTCATTATGTGTTATAAATAAATCATAAACACGGATTAGATATATGTTTTCTGTAAGGACACACATGTGGGGACTACATCACTCTGTGCAAGCCCTGCAGGGGATGTATCCCTATGCGTCACACTGACTTTGCTACCTGGAGTAAGGTTGTTTTGCTCCCGAGCTGTAGGGCTTCCTGATTCCATCTTGGCTGTTCCCAAATCCTTGTAATGTTTCAAGCTTGTCTCATTACTTTCCTGTCTCCTCCCTGTCCTGACTCTTGCTTGTCTGACTATTCTGCTGCTTGCCTTGATGCTGGAGTTCCTAACCACTCTATTTGCCTGCCACCTCCCTGAATACCCGGCTTGACTAAGTATTCTTTGGATCCTGGTTCTGGTTCTGGCTATCTTTGTTTACCCTGGGTAGTAACCATCTCTCCCTGTTGATCTTTCTATGATTCCTGATGCTATCCACATGCCCTATCCCTATCCGATATTGCGGTGGTTTTTCAACAGTAAAGTCTCTTTACTTCAAACATGGGGCAATATTGCTGCAAAAATGGCACCTGATGTATTTATTAAGAAACACATCTCATACATTTTTCCCTATGAAAAATCTGGTGCTTTTTTCTCTAGTTTTATCAGCGAAAGGCTTTGACAAATAACCCTCTGTGTCTCTCCTTTTATTATAATTGGACTATAAACAGTTGAGGAAACAGCTCACTCACCAAGCCTCTAACAAAAATAAGACTTGGAACAATGAAATGTATCATGATAATACTGGATGAATATCACCATCCCCAGTTATAATGTTGGTACATTTTTCATTAATACCACAATTATTCTTATATGTATCTCCAGCTGTGTTAATAGATCATTTTGTTTTTAAAGTTTCAGATGAAAAATTACCATAATTAAATTTCCACCATGAAACATTCTATTGCAGCTAAAAGTGAAATCTTTGAACTGTTAATGACGACGTTTGTTTCTTAATATTGACATATTACACATGCATTGTAATGCTTCCACTGAGCTCTGTGTTGAAAAGCAAAATTATTAATTCAAGGAGTTTAAAGCTATGTTTTTAGAAAGTGTGTTTTGATTATCTGAAACCGAATGCAACATGTTTTGTTGCATTAATTTCTTTTAAAGCATTTAGTCACTCTGATAAATGTATTACTGTTAATCTGAAAGCCTTCTAATTTTCTGTCTTATCTATTGATTCATGTTTTGCATTTCACAAACTTTGAAAACATGTAATGCAGTATAATATTTTGCTGCATTAAATGTAGGTGGAAGAGTGAAAAAGAGCATTCTCCACTCCACCAGTGTGTACTCAGTCAAGACCAATAAGGAAATTCTGTCAAAAGACAAATATTCAGTGTATCGGTATTCATTGTACTGTATACCCATTAAAGACAAAAAGGTGGGATTATTAATGCATGATTAATGAATAGCAGCAGGAAGTCTTTACTATCTCAGTGTATACTGTACAAAGACAATGTAGGGGCTTTCATGCTTGTGATTAATAGATAAGGTAAAGTAGGTAAATCGCTAGATTAACTTTTGACCTAAAATAGACAGATTATTTTTGCATGCATACATAAATAGAAACCAAAAACAGCTCCAGTATACATCTTAGCGAAGTTTGTGTTATTTTCCACAATCTTAAATTGAGAAAGATTGATTTCTCTTGAGAGAACCGAAATGTTGATAGTTATGCAATAAACAATAGTGTGTATATATATATATATATATATATATATATATATATATATATGTATGAGAAAGACAAAACAGAGAGCGCACGCCCCATAGTGTAACACTGTAACATTTAATGTGGGGAAGGGTGGAAGGGGGGATTAAAAACACTCACAATAGACAAGTAAAATATATGCAGTATGTGATATATAATCACCACCAAGGCGTGTCCAAACCGCAGCAGAGAGTCCAAAACAGGCTGGAGTTGATCTCACGAACAGCGCAATCCCTCCAGTTCACTCGGTTCACTCGAAATCATCCAGGTAATTCTGGCACCAGAGTAAGGCCTTCAAATCACTACATGTGCTCCCCGGCCGTAAAGGATGCACACAGCGTGATAACGTAATGTCGTGAAGTACGTCCCTGACGCGTTTCGTCGCAACAAATGCAACTTTATCAAAGGGAATGTCCCTGAACAAGATAGCAGTGTATTTATACTGGAGGTCCCTATTTTGATTGGTGGAAGTGCTAGATGATAGTCCCTCCCCTATAAACGAGCCGTGGCTTACTACTAAATGAATAGTTTAGCTAAAACAGCCCAAATATACTATCTATAGTGTTTACCATCTAAATGTATCTAATGATAATTAAACATATGTATAATTAATTAATTAATTGGAACGGATTCTCCAGTAAAATACACTGCTAACAATGTGGAATCTAGGTATATACTGCTTCAATAGATAAACATACAAATTAAAAATTAAAAATGCATAACAATATTAAAATGCCTCATGTGTTACACACAGTCATACAAATTACATATATATCAAAAAATGGAATATACTAGAATAATTACTCAATACTAGAACAATATACTTGTGTATAAACACTTAAAAGATAAATAATCTGCTTAAATAATAAATGCTCCACAAACAATAATGTATATATAATAGGGACCAAAAGAGTATCACTAATAGTGAACAACAAACAGAGAGCGCACGCCCCATAGTGTAACACTGTAACATTTAATGTGGGGAAGGGTGGAAGGGAGGATTAAAAACACTCACAATAGACAAGTAAAATATATGCAGTATGTGATATATAATCACCACCAAGGCGTGTCCAAACCGCAGCAGAGAGTCCAAAACAGGCTGGAGTTGATCTCACGAACAGCGCAATCCCTCCAGTTCACTCGGTTCACTTGAAATCATCGAGGTAATTCTGGCACCAGAGTAAGGCCTTCAAATCACTACATGTGCTCCCCGGCCGTAAAGGATGCACACAGCGTGATGACGTAATGTCGTGAAGTACGTCCCTGACGTGTTTCGTCGCAACAAATGCAACTTTATCAAAGGGAATGTCCCTGAACTAGATAGCAGTGTATTTATACTGGAGGTCCCTATTTTGATTGGTGGAAGTGCTAAGTGATAGTCCCTCCCCTATAAACGAGCCGTGGCTTACTACTAAATGAATAGTTTAGCTAAAACAGCCCAAATATACTATCTATAGTGTTTACCATCTAAATGTATCTAATGATAATTAAACATATGTATAATTAATTAATTAATTGGAACGGATTCTCCAGTAAAATACACTGCTAACAATGTGGAATCTAGGTATATACTGCTTCAATAGATAAACATACAAATTAAAAATTAAAAATGCATAACAATATTAAAATGCCTCATGTGTTACACACAGTCATACAAATTACATATATATCAAAAAATGGAATATACTAGAATAATTACTCAATACTAGAACAATATACTTGTGTATAAACACTTAAAAGATAAATAATCTGCTTAAATAATAAATGCTCCACAAACAATAATGTATATATAATAGGGACCAAAAGAGTATCACTAATAGTGAACAACAATCAGTAGCCCCTGCATAAAGTAAAAATATATATAAAATTATAAAATTATAAACTTGTCATTAAAATGTCCACATAAATCAATTAAATTGATAAAGTTCTGAAAAGGAAGGAAAGAATCCAAGAATCCCCCCTTTCCACCCCCCTCCCCCTCCCCCCCCTTCTTATTCCTCCCATTTCCCCCCCCACACATCATACAATTCCAAACCTTATATGTCATGCTTTGGATTCTTTCCTTCCTTTTCAGAACTTTATCAATTTAATTGATTTATGTGGACATTTTAATGACAAGTTTATAAATTTATAATTTTATATATATTTTTACTTTATGCAGGGGCTACTGATTGTTGTTCACTATTAGTGATACTCTTTTGGTCCCTCTTATATATACATTATTGTTTGTGGAGCATTTATTATTTAAGCAGATTATTTATCTTTTAAGTGTTTATACACAAGTATATTGTTCTAGTATTGAGTAATTATTCTAGTATATTCCATTTTTTGATATATATATGTAATTTGTATGACTGTGTGTAACACATGAGGCATTTTAATATTGTTATGAATTTTTAATTTTTAATTTGTATGTTTATCTATTGAAGCAGTATATACCTAGATTCCACATTGTTAGCAGTGTATTTTACTGGAGAATCCGTTCCAATTAATTAATTATACATATGTTTAATTATCATTAGATACATTTAGATGGTAAACACTATAGATAGTATATTTGGGCTATTTTAGCTAAACTATTCATTTAGTAGTAAGCCACGGCTCGTTTATAGGGGAGGGACTATCACTTAGCACTTCCACCAATCAAAATAGGGACCTCCAGTATATATACACTGCTATCTTGTTCAGGGACATTCCCTTTGATAAAATTGCATTTGTTGCGACGAAACGCGTCAGGGACGTACTTCACGACATTACGTCATCACGCTGTGTGCATCCTTTACGGCCGGGGAGCACATGTAGTGATTTGAAGGCCTTACTCTGGTGCCAGAATTACCTGGATGATTTCGAGTGAACCGAGTGAACTGGAGGGATTGCGCTGTTCGTGAGATCAACTCCAGCCTGTTTTGGACTCTCTGCTGCGGTTTGGACACGCCTTGGTGGTGATAATATATCACATACTGCATATATTTTACTTGTCTATTGTGAGTGTTTTTAATCCCCCCTTCCACCCTTCCCCACATTAAATGTTACAGAGTTACACTATGGGGCGTGTGCTCTCTGTTTTGTCTTTCTCATAGATTCTGCTGTGGAACTGGCTATTCCATGAGAGAGCTGCCGTGGGCCCCTGGACTCTGTACATTATTCTGGTGCTACCTGTCAGAACTTTTTGTGTGGTTTGGACATTGGACTTTTATTTATATTATTGTTATTTTGTATATCCATATGTTCGCATTTAGTATTTATTGATTTTCTGTATATACACTAATTTTCTAACCCTTATCATTATTATTTGATTTATATTAATTTGCTTGTTGGCGCTACTGTTGTTTTTTTCTTTGTCTATATATATGTATATATATATATATATATATAAATATATATATATATATATATGAGAGAGAGAGAGAGAGAGAGAGAGAGAGAGAGAGAGAGAGAGAGAGAGAGAGAGAGAGAGAGAGAGAGAGAGAGAGAGAGAGAGAGAGAGAGAGAGAGAGAGAGAGAATAATTACCAGACGCAGATCCGGAATGCAGAGACAGCACACAGCCAGGTGAAAGTAACAATTGTATTCACATAGATAACACAAGGCACAGCATCCAACGTTTCGGTCAGCAGAACTTGACCTTCCTCAGGGATCTGCTTTCCGGATCTACGTCTGGTAATTATCTGCTCTACATGTGCATATGGGATAAGCATCAGTTTATTTCAGTTTACAGTGTGCCAACTGCCCCTGGTTTATTTTAAATATATATATATATATATATATATATATATATATATATATAGTGGTCGACAAATCACCCAAAAATCTACTCGCCGAGCCAAAAATTCTACTTGCCACCTAGCCCCGCCCCCAGCCCCGCCACTAGCCCGCTTTTTTTTAAACGAAAGAAATTGAACTAATAAGAGCTAATAACAACATTTGTTTTTTAAATAAGTTTATTTATTTTATTACATTTATATTTTACTATAATTAGTCCTTGTTATGTGAGTGTGAGAGTGTGAGTGTGTGAGAGTGTGAGAGTGTGTGGAAATGTCGGATGTAGAAAAAAAAGCCAGATGTGAATGAATAGTTTCATGAACCCTTTCACCAGTGTCAGGATGCCCCCGCTTCACAATATCTAAAAGCAGCAATCCCGGCTTGGATCTTACCTTATACGCAGTCCCTCAATGTCCAGGTACCCTCATTCCCGCAATGTTATACATTGGAGGGGAGGTGTTTCCTACCTGTCTTCTGGGTTATGGGGGGTTCCAATGTCTTCCGTGTGAAGCTTGAGAGTCAGATCTGGAAGAAAGCAGTATAAGTTATTTCGGTGTAGGTAGAGGGCAATTAAGATATATAGGGTAAATAAGATATCCAGAGTGTGAGAGACATGGAGAGTGTGAGAGACAGAGAGAGTGTGAGAGACAGAGAGAGTGTGAGAGACAGAGAGACACAGAGTGTGACAGAGAGACACAGAGTGTGACAGAGAGACACAGAGTGTGACAGAGAGACACAGAGCGTGACAAAGAGACACAGAGTGTGACAGAGCGAATGTGACAGAGAGCGAATGTGACAGAGAGCGAATGTGACAGAGAGAGAGTTTGACACAGAGAAAGAGGGTGACACAGAGAAAGAGGGTGACTCAGATAGAGAGAGAGAGACACAGTGAGAGAGAGAGAATGACACAGAGAGAGAGAGAGTGACACAGAGAGAGAGTGACATGTTGACTTACTGACATGTTGACTGACACATTGACTGACTGACTGACACGTGGGTGGGTGGGTGGGTGGGTAACTGACTGACTGACACTTTGACTGACTGACACTTGGCTGGGTGGGTGACTGACTGACTGACACTTACGGGTGACTGACTGACTGACGGGTGGGTGACTGACTGACACTTTGACTGACTGACACTTGGGTGGGTGGGTGACTGACTATGGGTGGGTGTCTGTATTCACACAAACTCACTATCTCACACTGTCTCACTCTGTCACTGTCACTGTCACACACTGTGTCACACTGCCACACAGTCACACACTGTCACTGTCACACACTGTCACTCACTCTGTCTCACACACTCTCAACACACCCGCACGCAGGAGGGCCTCGGCATGGCATGGGAGGCCTCGGCACGGCAGGGGGGGCCGCCACACGGTAGGGGGGCCTCCACACGGCAGCACGGCCGCCCCACTGTCACACACTGTCACGGTCACACACTGTCACACTGTCATTGTCTCACACTGTCTCACACTGTCACTGTCACACACTGTCACTGTCACAGTCTCACACTGTCACTTTCACACACTGTCACTGTCACAGTCTCACACTGTCACTATCACACACTGTCACTGTCACAGTCCTCACACTGTCACTGTCACACACTGTCACTGTCACAGTCTCACACTGACACACTGTCACTCTGTCACACACTGTCACTCTGTCACACACTCACTGTCTCACACTCACTGTCACACACTCACTGTCTCACACTCACTGTCTCACAGTCACTGTCTCACACTCACTGTCTCACACACTGTCTCACACACACCTGCACGCAGGGGAGGCCTCTACACAGAAGGGGGGGGCCTCTGCCTGGCAGTGGGGGCTGCTGCACAGAAGGGGGGGGCCCCCGTCAGGCAGGTGTGTGGCCACACGGTAGGGGGAGCCTCCGCATGGCAGTGCGGGCCGCCACACTGCAGGGGGGCCTCCGTCCGGCTTGGGGAGCCGCCGCTCGGCAGTGGGGCTTCCGCCCGGCATGGGGAGCCGCCGCTCGGAAGGCAGGGGCCACTGCATGGCAGCGCAAGCTGCCACATTGCAGGGGGGCCGCAGCTCGGCAGGGGGGCCGAGACACGGTAGGGGGGGGGCGAGACACGTTAAGGGAGGGCCGAGACACCGTAGGGAGGGGGCTCCGCATGGCACACGAGCACACGGCAGGGTGTGACTGCCGCAAGGTAGGGGGGTTTGCCGCAGGGCACACAGACAGGGAATTGAGGCATGGCAGGGAAGGGAATGGAAACATGGCAGGGAAGGGAATGGACACATGGGAGGAGAGGCAGAGAAGAGAATGGAAGCATGGGGTTTACCTTCTTGCTCCTTGCAGCAGGGCCACCGTCACAGCGCGGGCTCACATAGAGCCTGGCTGCCTGCCAAAAAATTCTGGCAGCAGGCCAGCAAGTCGTGTCATCCAATCAGGACGGAGATTTTTTTTTTTTGGTTATGGCGTGAGCAGGGAATTAATTAAAAACCTCGTGGCTGTGGGTTCGCTCCAAGGGGAAACCTCTTACACTGGCATCCATATACGCACCTTGCGAGATATCAGAAGACTTTTTCGCCCTTTTCTTTCGAAAATTACATAGAGAGGCCAAGGGAACGCTGATAGTAGCGGGAGACCTTAACAGGACGATAAACCCCAAACTGGTCGGGTCTACCACCAAAGCTAGACATCCAACAAATCACTCAGGGCTTAAGGGACTGCCAATTGGTAGATATCTGGCGGGAGCAGCACCCACAGAGTAGAGATTACACCTTCTTTTCCCATCCCCATAACCGTTACAGCCGGCTGGACTACTTCCTGGTATCCAATAGACTGGTCCCAGTGGTCTCCCATACGGGTATACACGATATTTCGTGGTCAGACCACGCACCCATCGAGCTGCGGTGCACACTAAATTCACTAGACAGGCCAGGAGCAAACTGGAGATTAAACGAACTGCTGCTGAAAATCCCAAATACCCAAAAGGAAATTGGAGAGAAAATAGTGGAATTTTTCTCAGACAATTTAGGTAGTGTGTCATCACACACCACATTATGGGAGGCCCATAAGGCCACTCTTAGGGGAACGCTCATGAGTCTAGCAGCTAGACGAAAGAGGGAGCAAGATTGCCAGATAAAACTCTTACAGGAGAAACTGGCAGCCCAAACAGAGGAGCACAAGAGAGATAAATGTGAGGGCTCCTTAAAAGCACTTTCGGACACTAAGCAGCAGTTAAATGTCGTACTAACCTCCCAGGCGGAAAAGGAAATGAGCTGGTCTAGGCGCAGGTACTTTGAGAAGGCGAACAAGACGGACACCCTATTAGCTAATCGACTCCATCACAAAATTCCTAATTATCACATACAAGCCATCCGCACACAAGGGGGAGACCTTACCTCGAATCCTAAGCGGATCGTAGCGGAATTTAAACGCTACTACGAGGCGCTCTACGATGGAGGGAAGGTCATACATAATCAAAAAACGGGGGACAATCTCAGGGACTTTTTAAGGGAAGCAAAATTACCAACATTGACCCGGGAGGAAAGGGAAGCATTACAGACGGACTTCTCTTTAGAAGAGTTAACGACAGTTGTAAAGTCACTTAAGCCTGCCAAGGCGCCCGGCCCTGATGGCTTCTCTAATCTATACTATAAAAAAATACCTAAAAACTCTAGCCCCACACCTATTAAGAATGTTTAATTCGGTCATGCAGGGGGCCTCGTTCCCAGCGCAGATGCTTCAGGCGTCCATCTCCCTGATCCATAAACCTGGCAAGGACCCGGCGGACTGTAAGAGCTACCGGCCCATCTCGTTGATAAATACAGATCTCAAAATTTTCTCCAAATTGTTAGCCAATCGAGTGGGTATCGTCCTTCCCAGGTTGGTTCATCCAGATCAGGTGGGGTTCATCGGAGGAAGGCAGGCGGCAGACAATACCAGGCGGATCATTGACCTGATTGATCTGGCACAAAAACAGAACACCCCGTCAATGGTATTGAGTCTGGACGCCGAAAAGGCCTTCGATAGGATTGATTGGCCCTATCTGAGAGGAACGCTTGAAGCGTTTGGCTTTGGAGGACGTCTCCTGGGGGCCATCATGGCACTGTACGAGGGGCCAACGGCAAGGGTACGGCACCAAGGGTTCCCCTCGGAGCAGTTCCCAATAAAGAGCGGAACGCGTCAGGGCTGCCCGCTGTCTCCCTTGCTGTTCGCCTTGTGCGTAGAACCTTTGGCGGCACATATAAGAAACAACCCGGATATTACGGGAATATCTGTAAAGGAGCAATCACACAAAGTGGCGCTCTACGCGGATGATGTGATCCTGACATTATCAAAACCCCTTACCTCCCTGCCCAATGTCTTCTCAATTCTGGGGACTTTCAAACAAATCTCAGGGTTCAAAATTAATCAGGCCAAATCTGAAGCCCTCAATATTAATCTATCAAAGCCGGTGGAAAAATTAATTGGACTAAATTTCAACTTTAAGTGGCAACCCTCTATGCTTAAATATCAAGGGGTATATATCACGAAAGAGTACAAAGCTTTGTATAAAGCAAACTATCCCAGGTTGTTCCGGACTTTGCGAGAGGATCTCCGGCGATGGGCGGAGTGTAGCATCTCGTGGATAGGTCGCATTCATAGCATAAAAATGAATCTCCTCCCACGGGTGCTATACCTTTTCCAGGCCCTACCGATCCCCCTAGTCAAAGACGACATCCTTGCGTTACAGTCCCTAATAACAAAGTTTATCTGGGATAAGAAAAGCCCACGAATTAAAAAAGAAATCTTGAGGAGGCCGACCTTGAGAGGAGGGTTGGGGGTGCCATGCTTGTTCGCCTATCACGAAGCAGCCCAGCTGAGCCAGATTGTGCAATGGCATTTAGACCCAAGTCTCCGGAGGTGGGTAGAGCTTGAAAAGGCGTGCTGCGCACCAATCGAAATTCAAAATCTAATTTGGTTGGCCAAAAGGAATAGGTCCGCCATACGAACACCTCTGCAGGCAGTAGCCAGCTCCTTGAAAACATGGGAGGCGACCAAATTTAAATGCTTTCTTACATCCCCGAATTCCCTGATGACCCCGATTTGGGGGAACCCAGATTTTGCTCCTGGACTGGATAGCTCTAATTTCTCAAATTGGATTCGAGCAGGGTATCTCCGTTTAAAAGATCTGGAGGGTAGGCAATATATTAAGACATTTGATCACATAAAAGAAGAAAAAGCAATTCCTAATGCTGAATTATTCAGGTACCTCCAGATCAGAGCTTTCTACAATGAAGCTCCAATTCGGCCACGGAGAACAAATTTTGAGCAGCTCTGTTCAAGAGACACGGACACGAGGGGACTAACCTCTAGAATGTACAGGGAGGTGGTCTTTCCGGAGCCGGATGACCGACCCAGACTTAGTTACATGAGACAGTGGGAAACGGACCTAGGGGAGACATTAGAAGACGAGGACTGGGATAGGATCCTGCAGGCAGCAGCCAAAAGCTCTATCTGTACCACGTTAAAGGAGAACGCCTATAAAGTCCTGATGCGGTGGTACTACACTCCCACTAAATTATCTAAATTTGTCAAAGGCTACTCTCCGCTCTGCCCCAAACTGTGCGGAGACAGAGCGGACTTATGCCATATGCTGTGGTCTTGCACAAGGGTGGCGCCGATTTGGGCAGAAATTAGAGACTGGCTTCAACGTTTACTGGAGGTGGAGATCCCCCTGGACCCATGGCTGTTCCTACTGGGCAGACGGGTCGAGGGACTATCTAACGCCTCGCATAAACTAATTACACATTTGGCAACCGCCACCAGGTGCGAGATTGCAGCATTATGGAAGCAACCAACACTCCCAAACATCCCCAAGATTAGAAATAGAATTTGGTTTGTTTGCCGGATGGAACAGCTAACAAGTATGGTTAACGACACCGGCCAAAATTATCTAAAAGTCTGGTCGCCCTGGCTGGAACAGACGGACATCCCGGGAATAGATAGTGCCACAATATTGCAATAATAGCTGAGAAAGGCGTTCTCCGGTAACGAAAGGGATCCATGACAAGAGAAAGACAGTAGAACAGGGGGAGAGGGCGTGAAAGCGCCAGTCAACGGCCATAATAAGAAACAGGGAAGGATCAAATAGAGCCACAGAGCGCTGGGCAGAGGGGCATATACATATAAACCCACGGAATTCCCGAGGAGCAGCACAATCACCAGGAGAACTGGGAGAACGGAAGCCCGAAATCTCTCTCCGCTTCTATGAGAGAGCCTTTAACGCACCCTCCCCCCCTCTCACCCCCCCCCTACCTAGCCTACCCCGTAACCAGACCCCCTTGTTTGTCCTGTGAGTCTAGTATGTCTAGTTTTTGGTCGATTGTTAAAAAACAAAAAAGGGTGATATTATTGATGCTAACGGGAAGTGATAACATGTATGTTTGATTGCACCCAATAAAATCAAAGTTTAAAAAAAAAAAAAAAAACCTCGTGGCTGCTTGGCAAGTCGCCAGCCGCTAATATCCTGTCGCCCGTGGCAACCGGGCGACTGGATTTGTCGAGCACTGTATATATATATACATACATACATACATACATACATACATACATACATATATATATATACATATATATAAATATAAATACACACATACACACACACACACACACACACACACACACACACACAGAAGTGCATGCCCCATAGCATAATTAAGTAATAATCCCTGAAGAACAGGGCATTATTGGCCAGTAATGCCTTGTTCTGAGGGGATTATTACTATTATTGGCGAAATGTAGGCTTATTTATTTTATTTTATTACATTTTTCATAAAAAAGATATACACTTTTGTAGTCATATTGATTTTTATCAGCACGATTGTCTACATTTTGCTTTTACTGGAAGTTTATTAAAAGGAAATTGTACATACACACAGCCCCCCTCTATATACACACACTCTGCAACCCCCCTCTATATACACAAACACACTCTGCAGTCCCCCTACACACTCTGCTGCCCCCCTCCTCTACACCCACAAAACAAACTGCAGCCCTCCTCCACCTTTACACTCACAAAATGCACACAGCAAACATACAAACACACATACAACACAAACAGCACCCCCCCTACACCCACTGCAGCCCCCTGTAAACCCACAAAACTGCAGACAAACAGACCAAAACACTCTGCAGCCCTCCTCCACCCTCAGCACCCACTAAACACACACACACACACACACACACACACACACACACACACACACACACACACACACACACACACACACACACACACACACACACACACACACACACACTGCAGCCCCCCTCTACACCCATAAAAAAACACTGCAGAGACACACACACCAACAAAAACAGACTGCTGCCCCATCTTTATCCACAAAACACACACCAGCAGCCTCCCTCTACAACCATTGCAAACCCACACACTGCAGATACACACACCAACAAAACACTCTACATCAATCATCCACCCACAAAAACACACACACTGGAGCCCTCCCTCTATACCCACAAAACACACACCAACAAAACAGACTCTGCTGCCCCGTCTATACCCACAAAACACATGCCAACAGAAGACACACACACCAATACAACACTCTGCTGGCCCCCTTTAGGCCCCGCTGATAGTGCTGGTGAAGGCGATACGACCGATGACGTCACCCGTCGCCACCACCGAAAGTTATAATTTTCAGAGATGTCACGAAAAGGGGCGGGCCGCGGTCTCTGATTGGTTTAGAGACGATCACATGTGGCGACTGTCTCTAAAAAAAATCAAATAGACCTGGCTTAAAAATTTTGGGTCGCGACGTCAATGTATTTGATTGAGCGGGCACTATAACCACAGCCTTACACACACAACAGACACACAAACCTTACCCCTCACTCTCCTGTGTGGAGCTCTCTGCAGGCAGGGTGGGGGAGGAGTCAGTGCCTTGCTGGTTCCTCCTGTCCAATCACCTCCCCTGTCTGAGAGCTGAACTCACACTTTATGAATCAGAACTGAAAGCTGATTGGCTGAAAAAAATTGGCAGGGTGCTAAAAATCCGAGCCCATTACTTATTGGATAATGCCCGGCATTTTAACCAATCAGAGAGCAGGGATTTCAATAATTTCCAGAATGTACCAGCTTTAGCCTATAATCAAGTAATAATCCCTAAAGAACAGGGCATTACTGGCCAATAATGCCCTTGCTGGAAGAGTTGAAGTCCCGAGGCGAAGCCGAGGGACTTTAACCTTGCCGGGGCATTATTGGCCAGTAACGCCTTGTTCAGTGGGGATTATTACTATTATAGGCTAAATGTAGGCTTTTTTCATAAAATATACACTTTTGTGTAGATATATAAATCGGAACTACGCTGATGCACCTGTGTAGGAAAAAAAAATAAAGAAGAAAATGAGAGCGGAGATAGGCGAAGGGGGTGATAGAAGAGAGAGGTGAGGGAGGGGGAGAGAAGAGAGAGGTGAGGGGGGAGGAGAGAGGTGAGGTGTGGGAGGAGAGAGAGGTGAGGGCTGGGAGGAGAGAGAGGTGAGGTGGGAAGGAGATAAAGGTGGGGGAGGAGGAGAGGTGAGGAGGGAGAAGAGATAGGTGAGTGGGGGAGAAGAGATAGGTGATGAGGGAGAGGTGGAGGAGAGGAGAAGAGAGAGGTGAGGGGCGAAAGAGGTGAGGGGGTGGGGGGGAGAGTGAGGTGAAGGGGTGGGGGAAAGAGAGCAAGGTAAGGGGGGAGAGAGCGAGGTGAGAAAGGGGAGAGAGCAAGGTGAGAGGGGGGAGAGAGCGAGGTGAGGGGTGGTAAAGGTGAGGGGGGAAAGGTGAGGGGGTTGGGGGGAGAGGTGGGAGGATAGAGATAGATGAGGGGGTGGGAGGAGAGAGAAGGGGGGAGAAAAGAGATAGGTGAGCGGGGGAGAAAAGAGAGAGGTGAAAGGGGAGAGAGGTGAGGGGGGAGAGAAGTGAGGGGGAGAGAGGTGAGGGGGGGAGGAGAGAAAGGTGGGGGGAGGAGGAGAGGTGAGGGGGGAGAAGAGATAGATGAGCGGGGGAGAAGAGATAGGTGAGACAGGGAGAGGGGGATGAGGGGAGAAGAGAGGTGAGGGGGAGAGAGGTGAGGGGGTGGGGGGAGAGTGAGGTGAGGGGTGGGGGGGAGAGAGCAAGGTAAGGGAGGGAGAGATCGAGGTGAGAAAGGGGAGAGAGCAAGGTGAGAAAGGGGAGAGAGCAAGGTGAGAGGGGGGAGAGGTAGAAGGGGGAAAGGTGAGAGGGTTGAGGGAGAGGTGGGAGGATAGAGATAGATGAGGGGGTGGGAGGAGAGAGAAGGGGGGAGAAAAGAGATAGGTGAGCAGGGGAGAAAAGAGAGAGAGGGGGGGGAGAGAGATGAGGGGGGAGAGAGGTGAGGGGGGGAGAGAGGTCCCGCCAGCTTCTGACAGCACTAGCAGCTGTGTGAGAGAATGTGTATATGCTGCTATGCTGTGTGTGAAATTTTTATTTCAAATTCTCAGCTTCGATCCCCCTGCATCTCTGAAATTGGTGAATTGGCAAGTTGCCAAAAATTCTGGGCATTATTGAATGAATAATGCCCGAATTCCAACCAATCAGAGAGCAGGGATTTCAATAATGCCCAGATTTTTAGAGCTTTGGCCTATAATACAGTTTATTACATTAGCCAGGTTGGCGTAATCTTAAAAATGCACACTCACAAACAAATGTAGTAAAATCGCAGTAAATGAAACCTGATCACGGATGGGCCAAGCTGTTTTACTGGAGTTCCAAAATCCAACCAGGAGAAGGGATGGCACATCTCTCCAGTGGAGCCTTGGGTCTGGATGACTTCCATATAAATATTGTTTATCTTTTAGGGCTGGATTATTTATTTTCTGTCATATACAAATGTAATGTCACACATACTGTACTTCCTAAAACTGTACTTAGCATTAAATACTGTAAAGACAAATATATAGTAGGATTAAGTATCTGTCACCATCTAAATTTAGCATAGGCTGAACTTGATGGACATACAGTTTTTTTTTTCAGCCTGATATACTATGTTACTACAGTTATGTATCCATCTTAATCCACATAATTAAATGGAATTGTTTCCATCATCATCTGAAGATTCCCCAAGAAGTTGCCTGTAGCTTCAATATATTCTTGCAAGCTACTGTATTTTCATGTTTTTGTTGAGAACAACACTATAACTCTCAGCCACGACTGCTTGTTTTCGTATTTCCTCTTCCTTCATTTTCCAATTTAGTGCATGAGTCAATATGTCTGAAGATGTGAATGGTACCATCATAGACTAAAAATTATTATTCAAGTAAAAAAAAAAATTTGTTCAATTTTTGCTATATGGATTGCAAATAATAGAAATACTTTAAACAAAAAATAATCATTCAGATTACACGATTATATAATATTCTTCCATTAAATGCACATTTTCCCCATAATCCTAAACCCCAAAAATCCCACTTTAGGCAAAACCAGAACATCAGGGCTAGAAAAAATCTGTACTAAAATAACTGAATGGCGATGGAGAGGCAAACATGAAAAAACAAAAATAGTATAGATCATTTTTAATTGTCATAATGTGTAAAAAAAAAAATTGTCACTCACATTACGTAAATATATACCAGCATGTATATAAAGTAGACACACAAGGCCTCATCTAGAACTTCCTTGACTGGTAGACGCTGCCCTGAGGTACCAAATGCAGAGAGAGAATGTGCTCTATTTTGAGCAACTCTTGAGCAACTCCAACCCTGATACAAATGGACTTCCAGTATAAGCACATTTAAAATTGATCTATACTTATTGCTCTGCTCAATACACCTTTTTTAATGATTTTTTTAATATATAAAGTTGCAATACCGTAGATCACCACAACAGTCACTTTGTGCACTTAGATATTTAAATCAATGTTTTACATATTCATTCACACTTTTGAGATTTGTTTTTCAAATTGATCAAAAAAAAATATTGTAGCACGTGGGATAAAATCATCCTATGATATTTAATTAACTGTTTGTGACAACGCAATGCATCTACAGTGTATATTCATTAAGAAATCATTATTTTGATTTGTTATGTTGTAGATGTTATATTTACAGATATTATAATTAAACATTACCAAAAGGTATTAGAAATGAAGCCACTTTTTTGGCTTACTAAATGCTATTTAAATTAGTTTTTTCTTTTACATTTTTTTCTGCTATAGCTCTGCAAATACATATTCAAATGCTTTCGAAAACCACAGTATGAGTTAGTGGATTTTGCACATGCATTTTATTAAATGCAGGTCTAAGTAATTTCTAATACACTCTTCTTGTTGCTCTTAATATTACCATCTCACCAAGCTAAAAGTGACATGTTCCTTTTGGAATGGTTGAGATTTAATATTCTGAAAAGTTTCACTTTTTTGGTCAATTCAGGAGATTATTGTCTTCATGAACACAACAATCCAAAAGGGGTATGAGCCCCCAGTGGAACAAGAAACCCAGGGCTGCACTCACGAGAAATAAATTTGACAGAGAGCTATGAACAGCCTCTTGGAAGAAAATGATAGAGAACCTGGCAAGGGACCATTCACTGACTTTAGAAATCAGTCTAAATTTACTCCTCCCATAGAGACCAGTACCAATGTGGATGTCTTCTCGAAACTGGTCACAGCAGACATTGAGACACTATCCCAATACACTGGCCCTAGCAATCTGTCTAACGCATAGCCCTTAAGGATTTACAGAGTGATACATCTATTGGCATCAAGCCCTCAGATAAAGGGGGGAATATTGTAATCCTCGATAAAGGGGCATACCAGCATGAATGTATCCGCCTTCTAAGTGACGCAACATGCTATACGATCCTACCTAATGACCCGACCCTGGCCTTCTCCATAGAGCTAAAAAACATATTATCAAAAGGACTGTCGAATAATGTTATCTCTAAATAAGAATTTGATTTCCTATTTATTGCTAATCCTCAATTAGCGACATTCTACCATTTACCCAAACTACACAAAGGTAGATCACCCCCCCTGGGGAGACCTATTGTTTCGGGAATTGGTAATTTAACATCTCATGCCAGTCAGTACCTGGACGTGGTACTACGTCCATTTGTTAATTCACTTCCCTCCTTCCTTATTGATACTAAGGATGTGTTATTAAGACTGGAGGGGATCGCAGTAGAGCAAGATACCCTATTGGTGGGCCTTGATGTTGAGGGACTGTATACCAGTATTCCACACCAATACGGTATGCAGTCTGTATCACATTTCCTGCGATCAAGGGGAAGGAATTTTGAATTACATAATGAATTCACTTTACAGCTACTACACTTTGTACTTACTAAGAACTTCTTTTTGTTTGATCAAAAAATATACCACCAGATCCAGGGCACCGCGATGGGGACCACATGTGCTCCCACCTACGCCAATCTATATCTAGGCTGGTGGGAAGAAACCGTGGTCTTCAGCGAGGCCCTGGATAAATATACGGGCCACATAGTTCTGTGGGCCCGCTATAGAGACGACGTTATACTGTTGTGGAGTGGAACAGAGACAGTTCTTGGTGAATTCATTAGGGTCCTTAATAACAATAACCATAACCTGAAACTTACTTATGAAGTAGATAGACACAAGATCAACTTTCTAGACTTAACCATAAGTAAGAAACATGACGGGACCTTAGAAACGACGATCTTTCAGAAGGCGACATCCACCAATATTATTGCCTTCTGGTGGTGGACAGCCACCATCCCAGGTACATGGTAAATAGCATCCCTATCGGACAGTTCCAAAGATTACGGCGGAACTGTTCCAATATAGAGGAGTTTGATCATCAAGCTACAGATATGACCACACGTTTTCTGCAAAGAGGATATAGCAAGGGGTCCGTCAAAAAGGCTTATCAAAAGGCTAGAAAAGTGTCAAGAGAACAATTGCTAGTGACAGGGCAAAGACCAAATCATGATACTGACAAACACATCATTAGGTACATTGGTACATATAACAACCAATGGAGCAATATCAGGAACATTTTCTCCAAGCATTGGCATGTTCTAATAGAGGATGGGGACCTTAAACAAGTACTCAAGGAGAATCCCACCATGACTTGTAGAAGAGCCCGCAACCTCCAAGACACTCTAGTACATAGTCACTATCGTGGGGACCAACCAAGAACTTGGCTAGGGGATACCAAACCCATTGGTTCCTTTCCGTGTGGCAGATGTAAGGCGTGTACCTATATGCCCAGAACTAAGACCTTTTTGGGCCCAAAATCCAAAACATATTACATTAGGGAGTATATAAATTGCCTCACAACCGGGGTGATTTACTTGATCTCGTGTAAATGTGGCAAGAGATACGTGGGTAAAACCCACAGACAACTCAAAACACGGATCCTTGAGCACATAGGGTCCATCAGAAGCAGTAAAGACCTACCTGTGGCGAAACACGTCAATGTAGCCCATGATGGCGATCTAACATCATTAACCTTTTGTGGTATCGAACATGTGAGACGGGGACCAAGGAAGGGTGACTGGGATCGCCATTTAATGCAATTTGAATGTAGGTGGATATATACGCTGAAAACCCTGTACCCAGATGGCCTAAACGAGGGGTTCATTTATACTCCATTCTTATGAACCCCTCTTTGTACATAGTGTAACAAACTATCCACACTACCTACTTTCACCAGAATGTAAATAGCTCGCTGTAGGGGATCCGGGGATCTATTTTTTAATGGAGTCATATACTCTTTTGGAATCATATTGACTTCTAGAGGTGGTTCCATGTAGGGGATTACACTCCTACACCATTCAAACTCCATCAATGTGTATCCCTCTATGTACATGATGAATAGTTATTATCGACTACATCTATTCACATCAGTGTGAATTGTCCGTGGTATGGGATCCAGGTTTATACTATAATTCGTAATAGAGTCATATACACTATAGGAATTATTTTGATTTTTAGAGTTGATTTTTGGAGGTGATTCCACATAGGGGTTCTCACCCTACCTCCACCTCCCTATGTATTTATATGTTCCAGCCCCATGTACACTATACTCCAACTATGCTCACCTTCAAACTGACAGAAGAAGATCCTTTTTGGTTTGCCATGCCACATTTATGTCAGACATTACACGGAAAATATTTGGGGGTCTGTTGAATAGCTCGGTGTATGGGATCCAGGTGATTTATATCTTTTAATGGAGTCATATACTCTTTTGGAACCACATTGACTTTTAGAGGTGCTTCCATGTAGGGGTCTACATTCCTACACTATTTACACTCCACAAATATAAATAACTCCACGCACATGATGAATAGCAATTATTTATTACATCTATTCACATCAGTGTGAATTGTTCGCAGTATGAGATCCAGGATTCTATTATAGTTCACAATGGAGTCGCATACTCTAAAGGAATCATACTGATTTCTTGGCCCTATATAGGGGTACACAATTCCATGGTAGATATCCAATATCCACCTCTCAGCATATTGATTAAGCACCCGATATACCACACTCAAACCATGCTCACATTCAAACTGACACAATAAGATCACATTCAGTTTGTTATACCATTTATTTATGTAATTATGTACTAGATACCTGGGGGTCTGTTGTAAAACACGGTTCTTTCCCACATTTTCATTTTGATTATAGATTTTGCAGCGATCTGCAATGTCCATACAGTGCAGCAAAACTACGAAGTCTGTTGAAACCTCCATGTGAGGATCACAATACACTAAGTATCCGTAATAGGAGGCTGACAAGGAGTTAATCACCAGGGGACCACCCACTTCCCATTATGCAAACGAGTTCTTAAGGAATCAGTGAAGTGAGTCTCCTTACCACTTTAGCCCTGACGAAGCATAGTCTCCTATGCAAAACAGCCCGTCGGTTTTATGTGACGTCATTCCTTTGACGTAGGTGGTGGCGACCAGGAGGATGCCAGGAGCTCCGGTGTACCGCATTATCTGACATCCACTCAGCGGAACGGGTAGTATCAGATATTGTCTCTGACTTGCCTGTTCATTATGCCGGTTATACTGCCTGACATGTAGTGTTTCTCACAGTATTAGGTACGGCATCTGCGGGTGGTTATCGATGCAAGCGGCTCCCTATTAAGGGGATTAATGGTATATCCTGTTTTATGCATTTAATACGTCTCCCGCTAACATCAGAGTCACCTGCTGACAACAGATGTACAAGTGTAACCTATTTTTGCTACCTTTGCTCCAATCTTGGACACTTCTAGCAACAGTGTATACCATTAGTGTCACACTATACTGAGTAACTCTAGCTGATTGCAGCATTCTGAAAGTACACCTTGTCAGTCTTTCTGGTCAATTGAGCCTAGTATCAGGTATTCCCCCAAGTGTTATACATACTAGGGGTGCGGCAATTCTTGCCCTATGTATTGAATATACCTGATACATATGAGACCTTTCGCTGTCCTGGTCACCACCTACCATACTTTTAAACACACTTCTCCCCTTTATCCCACACCCCCTGATGTTGTCCCCCATTGTATATAATAAAACTTTTTTGTTTTGCGTTGCGTAGCACTGGGCTATTGGCCTGGGACATATTGTGTAGTCCGTTCAAATTTATTTCTCGTGAGTGCAGCCCTGGGTTTCTTGTTCCACTGGGGGCTCATACCCCTTTTGGATTGTTGTGTTCATGCTAGTCATACCCTATGCACCATGAGTTAACTATACTATAACCCGAATAGTTTGGAGAGCGATAAGCATTTGTGTGTTTGTAGATTATTGCCTTCAGAAAGAAAGCACTGAACAGATTAAAGAATGACACATTTATTTAACTATATAATAATGCAACAACTTGATTTACATAGTCACTCTGTATCTAAATACATAAACATTCATTTTTCATGGACATACTTGACAAATAGAATAGTTACATCCATAATTTGTCCTAAGAAAACTGTCCTTGAAGCATTTCCATCTACATGAATTTTGATTTTGCTGGAGATTTACACAGAACACTTTACTACACTTTGTGATAAACTACAGGTGAGTAGATACTCTGGTCAAAATGTAACCTTAAGTAGTCAGGCCAGGCTCTTATTTGATTTGAAGCCATTTAGCAGATGCAATCAGATTTGTTTTTCCCTAAATTAGTCAGCAGAACAGAACAAACAGGTGGTTCTAGACAAGCTACAACATTTATTTGGAATGACAAGATGCTTAAATTATGTGGGGGTGTATTGATATGCTTATTTACAATGTTTCAAGTAACGGGAGTATTCATTCTTAATTTTCATATAAGTAGCATGTTTCCTGGTAGGCGTTCTGCTTTTCATTTTTTTTTTTACTTAAAAATTCAACAAGTACAAAATCAATATCTTTAAAAACCACAGAAAAGTATCACACTAAAACATATATTAAAGTAGGAACTGACTAATGCTATGTTATTTGCATTGGTGAATATCACTTTATTTATCATGGGTTAATGCTATGTTTCAAAATACTAACACCACTAGCCTACCAGTTTCCACCTTATCGTGATATCCCACTTCCTCTCAACATCCATTGCAACAAGATATCTTAATTACAACATTGTACAGGTTTATAATATTCTCAGTTTCTGTATTTCTGTAATATCAGATAAAGAAACCGGAGAAGTTTGAAAGTTTTTGAAACATATAATCTACTTGGTGGTTCAACAAGACAAGCCTCTCCCTCCTTTGTTATTTTACTACAGTACATTTGTGAAAGAAAGTGTTGTAGGGAATTTCTTTTTACCTGTCTTGGAAATATTTCCCTATGGACCTGCTAGTCGTTCCCTTATTTTTTTCTCTTTGCTTCCTTGATTTTCTCTATCAACCCAGTGTATTATACTCTCCAGTATTAGATTTCCCTCAATATCCCTTATGTATTAAATTTTGCAATCTTACAGATGTGAGAATGTATCTCAAATCACTTTTCTTACAGCAAAATCTTTAACCAAATATCAGTTTTATTTTGTTTGTATAATTCTGACAATTTAGACATATTTTGAAGGTCTAACATGCATTTATAAAAGCAACTTAAAATCATAAAGTAATGAGACTATAAGGTGTTTGATGAGGCAGAGTCACTTGTGCCCTATTCATTAAGAGCTACAGTATGTAAGATTATACAAAATAGTTTGTCCTTTGTCTGCCCCAAAGCTGATTAAAACTCCATGTTGGTCTGGAAACATTTTATTTTCCTCTGTTCCTGAAATAAATTAGGCATTTTTAAAAATAAAACTGTTGTTAGTAGGGCTCTACTTTACCTTTTAGGGGGTTTCCCTGTTTTTCACATTGTATTTTTTCCTATTGTGTTGGCCATACAAAGGTTATTTACTGTACCTACGTGAGACCTTTCCCCCCCCCAATTCTTTAATTCCCCCAAACTAATATGCATATTTTCTATGATTTGGTTTTCTTAAAGAGACAGTGCACCCAGAGTTTATTTGTTTATTTAAACCACTACAGTTAAAGCTTTACACAGTGTCTTAGCGTCTTCTGACAGTGCCGCGAGGCCGCCCTGCCACAGGTGGTGTCAGAAGTGGGATGCTATGTCTCTGGGGGTCAGTAGATGAAGATATGTTAAGGTCATGAACCCAAGCAGAAAACCAAAAAATGTTACTTTGCTGAAGCAAGTGACTTAACAGCTAGCAAGTGCTGAGTGTAAAGTTTGCCCCGCCGGGTATGAAAGTATTGCTGTGGTAAAGCGAATGCCTTTTGCTGAAGCGAGTGAATTTGCAGCTGCGAGTACTGTGTAAAGTTTGCCACGTCGGGTATGAAAGGATTGCTGTGCTGTGTAAAACTAATGCCCTGAACAAAGTGCTGAGTGTCAAGTTTGCCTTGTCTGGTGTAAAAGAAAGTGAATATGGATTTTTGCAAAGATGTTGCCCTAAGAAGAACCAAGAAGGTTAAAATATTGTAAAGCAAGTACAACTCACATGTGTTGTGTAAAGTCTGCACAGTCGGGAGTGAATAGAAGAAAAAACAAATAAAACAGGATTTTAAAAAGGCCGTCGTCAAATGTTTGTTGTGTAATGTACGCAGGAAGCCCCTGGACACACAAAACAATCCTGCCTTACCGGCCTCCACGGCTCCTCGCCCCTGCCTCCGTCGCAGGATCACTCCCCTCGGCGATTCCTCTGCTCAGCGCCGGGCGCGCCCACGCCCTCCTGCATGCACACCTGCACCATCCACTGGCTCGGTTCACACGCGTACATGAGTTACGGAGCACGCTCAGTCTGCACACTCTTATTCTCATCCCCCGGACCTCAGGCTCCGCCCCCGCACACTGCACGGGCATACTCAGGTTACTAACAAGACTCACCTGGCCTGTTATGCCTGCACCAATCTGCAGTGTCTCCCTGTAGCTCTTCCTGTCCCACCTCCGTTCCTAATTGGACCTTCCTGCTTTATCTAGCTCCTCTCTGCTCTCAGTCTTTGCTAGACATAGTCTCTGTATAGAAGTACTTCTGGATTCTCTCAGTGTTTTCACAGGTTCTGACGCAGCTCGTACGACTACCCCCTCCGGCTCTCGATCTCGGCACTCCTTGGACAATGCTCACTCTGGTAACCCCTTGAACATGGCTTGGACTACGACCTATCTCCACTTTCCACTCCCTAACTTCGGCAAGGCATCATTCACTCTATCTCTACAACCGGTACCAGCAAGTATTGTCTACCTTACTACACCTGGCCTGGCAACGCTTAATACCACACTCCGGACACGCTCCCTTTGCTGCAGGTGCATGTATTACCACTTCCCCCTTCAGCTCAGGGGACGGGTCTGGTCTGCGGGCAGCACCGGCGTAACATTATGTCGAGCCCACAAGACGCAGACCAGACCAGACCGAACTTCAACAGTTTCTCTCCAATCTGCTTCGGCAAAACCAGGCCATGCCGGATCAAATTGTGGCCCTTACATTCCAGGTCGCAGTACTCTCAGACAGGGTACCGACCACGACCCCGCCAGATGTAAGCCCCCACTACGCAAGCGCAGTTAGCAGCTCAGATGTAAGGATTCCTCCCCCCAAGCCTTATGCAGGTGAACCGCAAGATTGTAGGGGTTTCCTAAACCAGTGTGAGGTGCAGTTTGAAATGGCCCCCCATCTCTACAATACTGATCGCAAGAAGGTAGCCTACATATATAACCTCCTCACTGGCAGCGCCCTGGCTTGGGTTTCCCCGGTTTGGGAGTGACGTTCTGACATTACCCAAGATTACCCGGCATTTAAAGCCGAGTTTCAACAAGTATTCGATTCTCCCGCTCGTCGGGAGATGGCATCTGTTTCTCTCCTCCAGATCACTGAGGGACGGCGAATGGTGACGCAGTATGCTGTGGAATTCCAGACTCTAGCAGCCGAGATCAGGCGAGACTCATCAACCTCTGTTCCCGAATTTATTCTACCTTCCATTTACCATCAATTCCGGGACGTTTTCAATAAGGTACAGTCAGACCTCTTGCCGCCACACAGGACTTACGATTGTCCGATCGATCTAGTTCCATGTTACTCCCTACCCAAGTCCAAGACCTACCCCTTGTCGTTACCAGAATCTCACGCTATGGATGAATATATCCAGGAGAATCTCAAGAAAGGCTTTATTTGTCACTCCAATTCCCCAGCAGGGGCTGGGTTTTTCTTCATCAAGAAAAAGGACGGGTCGTTGAGGCCTTGCATCGACTACAGGGGTTTAAACCACATCACTATTAAAAATCGTTACCCCCTTCCCCTTATTACCGAACTGTTCGATAAATTACAGGGGGCCAAGATTTTTTCCAAGTTGGATCTACGTGGTGCCTATAACCTGGTGCGCATCAGGAAGGGGGATGAATGGAAGACGGCCTTCAACACGCGTAGTGGACACTACGAATATCTGATAATGCCTTTCGGCTTATGTAATGCTCCCGCTGTCTTCCAGGATTTCATCAACGACGCCTTTCGTAAGGTACTCAATATTTTTGTTATTGTATACTTGGATGATATCCTGATTTTTTCCAAAGATCTCCAGGACCATATACGCCACATCTCCTACGTCCTTTCCCGTCTCCGTGAACACCATTTGTACGCCAAACTGGAGAAGTGCACCTTTCATCAGACCTCTACTCCTTTCCTGGGGTATATAATTTCCGATGAAGGTTTTATGATGGACTCCGGTAAACTTCAAGCAGTCACTGAATGGCCAAGACCCAACTCTCTCAAGGCCATACAACGTTTTTTAGGGTTCGCTAATTACTATCGTAAGTTTATACAGAGTTTTTCCACCATTGTGGCCCCCCTCACTGCGCTCACCAAAAAAGGAGCTGATCCTTCTGCTTGGTCATCCGAGGCCATCTCCGCCTTCGAGACACTCAAGGAAGCCTTTATATCCGCACCTATTCTCTGTCATCCCAACATCGAACTTCCCTTCGTCCTGGAGGTCGACGCTTCTGATTGCGGCGCTGGTGACGTTCTTTCCCAGAGACCCACGCCCCAAGATAAGTTACATCCCTGTGCATATTTTTCCAAGACATTCTCGTCTGCCGAGAGGAACTATGACGTGGGTAACAGGGAACTTCAGGCCGTGAAGATGGCTCTTCAAGAGTGGAGACACCTGCTAGAGGGGTCGAAAGAGTCGTTTACTATTCTCACGGACCACAAGAACCTTCTTTACATAGAGAACGCTCGACGCCTTGGTCCGATTCGATTTTCACCTTTCCTATATCCCCGGGACCAAGAACGTAAAGGCAGACGCACTGTCCCGAATACATTCTTCTGAAGAGAGGCCAGAGGAATCTTTGGAGACTATCCTTCCACATGAGAGGATTCTCGCCACGTCATCTTTCAAGAATCTTGACAAGATTTTGCACTCCCAGAGACGCATTCCCAAGGACTTGGTCGTTCCCGACAACAAACTCTTTGTACCATTCAAATGTGTTCCAGAGGTCCTGTCTTGGGGTCACTCCTCTAAATCTGCAGGTCATACAGGATTTAAGAAGACTACTGATCTCATTCGTCGGAATTTCTGGTGGCCAAGGATGTCTCAAGATATTCTGGAGTTTACCCGTGCATGCCCCACGTGCGCTCAAAGCAAGAGTCTCCATCAAAAGCCTCAGGGTTTTCTGTTACCCCTTCCAGTTCCCGACCACCCCTGGTCCCACATTTCTATGGACTTCATCGTGGAGTTGCCCAGGTCCAGAGGAATGAACACTATCTTGGTGGTCGTGTACAGGTTCTCGAAGATGTCCCATTTCATCCCACTTAAAGGATTACCCACCTCCCCCGCCCTTGCTGATATCTTTACGGAGCAGATTTTCCGGATTCATGGGATCCCTTCGTCCATTGTTTCTGACAGAGGTTCTCAGTTCGTATCCAAATTTTGGAGAGCTTTCACGAAGAGATTGGGCATCTCTTCTTCTTTCTCTTCCGCCTATCATCCTCAGTCCAATGGACAAACGGAGAGAATCAATCAATCCCTGGAGAAGTACCTGAGATGTTTTATATCCGATTTCCAGGATGATTGGGCTCAACTCCTCTCTTGGGCAGAGTATGCTGTCAATTCTGCAAAAAACGAGTCCACCCGGGAGTCGCCCTTCTTTATAAATTATGGGTTCCACCCTCCCTGTCTTCCCATCTCCAACATTCCTTCTGGAGTACCAGCCATAGATGAACGCATTTCTTCCCTCCAAACCGCATGGTCCAGGATTCAGTCTACCCTTCTCAACTCCTCCCGCAGATCGAAACTACAGGCCGATCGTCGTCGTCGTTCGGCGCCTAGTTACAAACCAGGGGATTTGGTATGGCTATCCTCTAGGAATATCCACCTCAAGGTACAGTGGCGACACAGTTTATTACACTACGGCCAGATCCGCAAGCCGGGAGATTTCCCGGCTTGCTAGTGGCCGCCCCTCGGCGTGCCGCGCGTCATAGACGCGCGGTCACGCATCTTCGGGAGCCTGCGCCCCCTGCACGCGCGTCCAGGGCTCCCCGAGGGAGCCCTGGTGTCCCGCGATCGCGGGACGGCGGCAGGGAGTTCCGGGGGACCCGGCGGACCCGGCAGCGGTAGGGAGAGCGCCCTGATCGGAGGGCGCTCTTCCGCTGCTTCGGCGCGCGCCCGTCACCCTCGGGCGCGCGCCAGGCTACTGCTGCGGCCAAGAATGGGCAAATGCTCGAATAAACTTGGCCACAGCAGTACCATCTCCTAAACTGGCACCTAAGTTCCTGGGTCCCTTCCCTATTTGTGAACAAATCAATCCCGTGGCATTCCGGCTCCAACTACCACCCAGTATGGAGATTCCCAATGTCTTTCATGTGTCCCTCTTAAAACCATTTATCTCCAGTCACTTCTTTCCGGATCAGACTCGTAAACCGGATCCCATTACTGTACAAAATAACGAGGAATACGAAGTTCACTCTCTTTTGGATTCTCGCCTATCCAGGGGTCAGCTCCAGTTCTTGTGCAGTGGAAGGGCTTTGGCCCTGAAGAGAGATCCTGGGTACCTTCAAAGGACATTCATGCCCCGGCCCTTCTTAAGTCCTTCAGGAAAAAGTTTCCAGAGAAACCGTTCTTGGACCGTCCTGAGGCCGTTCCTGAAGAGGGGGGTACTGTCAGGAATCGGCGTTCTCCTCACTCCCCACACAGAGCACTCCCTCCCCGCAGGGAGCCCCATGACACACAAAACAATCCTGCCTTATTGGCCTCCACGGCTCCTCGCCCCTGCCTCCGTTGCGGGATCACTCCCCTCGGCGATTCCTCTGCTCAGCGCCGGGCGCGCCCACGCCCTCCTGCACGCACAACTGCACGCACACCTGCACCATCCACTGGCTCAGTTCACACGCGTACACGAGTTACGGAGCACGCTCAGTCTGCACACTTATTCCCGTCCCCCGGACCTCAGGCTCCGCCCCCGCACACTGCACGGGCATACTCAGGTTACTAACAAGACTCACCTGGCCTGTTATGCCTGCACCAATCTGCAGTGTCTCCCTGTAGCTCTTCCTGTCCTGCCTCCGTTCCTAATTGGACCTTCCTGCTTTATCTAGCTCCTCTCTGCTCTCAGTCTTTGCTCGACATAGTCTCTGTATGGAAGTACTTCTGGATTCTCTGTGTTTTCACAGGTTCTGACGCAGTTCGTACGACTACCCCCTCTGGCTCTCGATCTCGGCAGTCCTTGGACAACGCTCACTCTGGTAACCCCTTGAACATGGCTTGCACTACGACCTATCTCCACTCCCTGACTTCGGCAAGGCATCATTCACTCTATCTCTACAACCGGTACCGGCAAGTATTGTCTACCTTACTACACCTGGCATGGCAACGCTTCATACCACACTCCGGACACGCTCCCTTTGCTGCGGGTGCGTGTATTACCACTTCCCCCTTCAGCTCAGGGGACAGGTCTGGTCTGCGGGCAGCACCGGCGTAACAGTCTCCAAATTAAACCGTGGCAACAAATGGCGATGTCCCTACACCAGACCCAAGATGACCTAAATCCCAGAGCGCCTGGCGCAATCCGCCCAGGAATGACGACTAGCCTAGGGGTGACAAAGGTTACCGCTACTGCCAGATACAGAGAGCCGAGCGAATCAGAGAAAACAAGTACCGACTGAAAACTGTACTATGAGATGTCCCAGAAAGAGATACACCTCCTCAACATAGAGCTGAAAAACTCACGCCATGAGGTCAACGCTCTCAGCACAGAGGTCTGTGTATTGAAGGATGCTGAGGAAGAGACCCTGATTCGTTTAGAGATGGTACAAAGAGCAAATACAAGTCTGAGACAGAAAAATTCAGACTTGACTGACCAGATCAGTGAAGGTGATAAGAAGCTTCACCAAGCAGAAAAAAGTGAAGAAGCAATTAATACAGGAAAAGTAGTGCAGGAAGAACTGCAGAATTCAGAGAGGGTGCAACGTGTCTCCCTGGAGCAGCACACACAAGCAGCGCACCTACGGCAGAGCCAGCTGCAAGAGTTACGTGCAAGTCCGCAAGTGGCCAAGGGGAAGCAGCGAGTTCTATAGGAAGCACGTGTCTTGGCTGCTAACCAAGTACAAGTGCTACAGGAACGGCTAAGTACCCAGTATGTCCCCACAGAGCATCATGAGGAGCTGAAGGCTACACTGAGTGGCACCAGAGCGTCACTGGAGGTGGAGCTTAGATGCCACGTGACTCTGTATGAGAGGGAGCGGGAGAAGGTCCAGAAACTGGAGCAAAAGCTGGAGAAGCAGAGAGGCAGCTCCATCCCCATGAGTCGGCATGCCAAGGAGAAAGAGGCCTGGAAAACAGAAGCAGCAGCGATCCTAGAGACAAAAACTGCAGAGCTCCAAAAGATGAAGGAGGCACTGATGCAAACCAAGAGCAAGTACTAGGAAGAGGTGAAAGCCCTGAGAGGGGACTAGCAGGATCAGATAGAAGAGTTGCAGACACAAATGGCTGAGAGCAAGATAAAAAAAAATGGAGGGGGGGGGGGAGTTGACGTCGGACATTTCCGACAAAGATGCTGGTGCACGGGAATGGTGCACAGGCTGCTCCGCAGGACAACGTTATGCTGGGGAGGGGGATATGTGACAGAGTCACTGAATCAGTAGGCTGGAATTGAGGATGTGTGTGACTTCACGCACTCAACCAGTTAACCTGCTGGAGAACTGCATGCACCTGCAGCTAATTAAGCAGGAAGGACTCCTGAGAGACTACAGGTTTAAAAGGCAGGAAGTAGCCTGCACAAACTGAGCTACTTTTTCCCCAGGAGGGTTGAGAAACTTCTTCCAGCAAGGAAGCCCCTTACTGTTGCTCTGGTCCCCCAGCCCTGCGAGGTGCTCTGCTGCTGGGACCAGCTGGGACCCCAACCCAGGATAAAGACTGTAAGAGCTGGACACAGCCTGCTCCCCAGGACCGGCATTCCTGTTTACTATTGGAGCTGCAATACAGATAAGACTTTATTATATTATGTATGTGGAGCGCATGTTTTTGGCTTGGGAACCAGGTTAGATGGGCATGCATTAACACACATTCCCAGCTATCTCAAACTTCTACACCCACCACATCGTGAATATATATTTATGTCAAAAAGAGTGCTTCTGGGCGTGGCAAATGTATACAACAAAAGACAGGGGTGCCCAATGCTCCGTCCAATTGACAAAACAAATATGGTAAATAGTATAAAGTTTAAATACTTCAAAAATAATAATAACTTGGTTATTTAGTTTAACCTTTTGGCCAAAGCGTCGTAAGCCTGCATACCAAACGTCAAGGTATAACCTACTGCACCGACACACTTTATTCGAGCAAATACCCGGTATGTACCTGGCAGATACCTGGAATGCGCCGCTCCTCACCTCTGACAAGCCCCGTTGCATTTGCCTTCCCAGCCTGGGTTCATGCCTGGCTGATGGGCGGCTGATCTGTTAAATGATAATGATTAGGATTTAATAGGCTGCAATGCTTCGCGTGTCTACCAAATGGCATAAATTCATGAATTGTAATGCAGTATATATATATGTAGTGTGCAGTATTGCAGCCAACGGGAATAAAATGCTTCAATCCCTGCCGGAAAATAACTCAATGCACTCGGGCAGAAAACAGTCACAAACCTCAATACACCCGGGTATACCCGAATTCGTGGGACTAGCCGAGCTCGAATAAAGTGTGTCGCCAGTGTACACTACACTGCGAACCCTTCCTTTTACCTCTGTATGAGGGGAAAGAACCATAGTAAGTCCTGTTCTTGCAGCAGAGTGAAAGACCTCCCACGTTAAAAAGGTGAGGAGGAGTGAGCTCTAGGGGGTTGTCTTTTGTTGTATATATTTGCCACGCCCAGTAGCACTCTTTTTGACATAAATATATATTCATGATGTGGTGGGTGTAGAAGTTTGAGCTAGCTGGGAATGTGTGTTAATCAATTTCTGACTGGTAACAGTTGTAATGGAGGAAGGTGGCACCTCCCCCCAGAGCTCACTCCTCCTCACCTTTTTAACTTGGGAGGTCTTTCACTCTGCTGCAAGAACAGGACTTACTATGGTTCTTTCCCCTCAAACAGAGATAAAATGAAGGGTTCACATTGAAGTGTAGGAGGTTCACATTGTAGTGTAGGACCTGCATTTTTTGTTATACCTTGACGTTTGGTATGCATGCTTACGACGCTTTGGCCAAAGGGTTAAACTAAATAACCAAGTTATTATTATTATTATTGAAGTATTTAAACTTTATACTATTTACCATATATGTTTGAGCATTGGGCACACCTGTCTTTTGTTGTATAGATGGGCATGCAGTTTGTGAGGGCGGAGGCTATGGTGTGGTTGGCTTTCCCTAAAGGGAATAGGAGTTATTTTCTATGATTTGGTTTTCTTAAAGAGAACCCAGAATTTATTTGTTTGTGGCTAATAAACCACTACAGTTAAAGCTTTACACAGTGTCTTAGCATCTTACTGACCCTGCCGCGAGTTCGTCCTGCCACAACCCTCAAGAACAACAGCAGAGAATTTCAACTAAAACTGAAAAATTGCTTCAGCTTGATCGAAATGCCTGGGGACACTATAACAAACAATTATGAAGAATGTATTAATATTGTAGTTGAAAGAGTAGAAAAAACAGGAGGAATTGCTATCAAAAATATCAGAGACAAAGCAATTACTGAAGAGATGAAAAGAAATGAAGCAATCCCAAGATGCAAGAACAAGAATTGAATATCCAAAGCTGTGCAGGACAATCTGCAAATGTATAACTGAAGAATAGACTTATAGAAAGAAGCGTACTGTAAATAGAAAAAGCCTCCTGGTGTGGTACAGGAGGGCCCCGGGTATACGGCGGGCTCCGTTCCAGGGGTCCGCCGTATAGTGAAAATCGGCGGAAAGCGGATCCGGCGATTTTCATGTTATGTGCATGCGCAGACCGGAGTTCTCGCCGTTGTGCGCATGCGCGGCCTATGGTCTGCGCGCGCAGGCTACGGTCTGCGCATGTGCGCCGAGCGCACCCGCCCGTTCTGCGCATGCACGGCGTATTATCCAACATGGAGGCTCCCTTCTCGGTGCCGCCGTATCGGCAGATCGCCGAAAAGCGAAGCGCCGAGAAGCGGGGCCCTGCTGTATACTAAAAGATGGTAGAAACAAAGTAATCCAATGCACTTACAGTGTTTCCGCTTTCCATAAATAGGTAATCCATTCATGCAGTCCTGACTTGTTTAAGCAAAGTATGACAGAGATATTAAGTCTGTGAATCTGAGTCTCCGTGGGTGGTGTCTCAAATCACTGCCAAAGCCTTTTTATACCGGTTCTCTCCTGCTTCATTTTCCCTTTCTCCGTTTTACTCTCTTTACTTTTCTCTATTCCTCCGTGTCTGTGTTATCTAAAACCCAACATGTTTCGCACAATGTCTATGCACTTCGTCAGGGATTTGTTACTATGCTGGTTGTTCAGTTCAAATCATTTATATACTCGTGTGCACAATTTGCTTTTAAAATTGCATTGTAATTAGTTAATCTTTATATTTCTTTACAATTCATTTTATTTTCAACTTAGTGTATATGCTTGTTTATCTGTATCACTTTAGTAAAATCAACAGGATTTTATTATAAAGAGATTTTTAAAGAAATATTCTTAATAAACATAGCTCAAGTTTTTGAACATTTTTTTAAAAATCAACATTTCTAAAAAATAACTTAATTAATTTTTATATGTTTAGGTTTATCATTTCACAAATGTAAAATTAATAATTAATAATTAAAACATTTGTATACATCTTTTTGCATCAAAAATATTTTTTGTAAAAAAACTTTAACTGGAGATTTGTATCTTGAATATTATATCAAAAAGCATCTTCTTTTCTTGTATCTGGTTATTGCTTGAATATATTGGTATGTACCCTGATATTACTTTCTGATCAACTTTTGAACATCTCTAGATACATACTGTAGATTAATGTGTTCCTCACAATACCCATGAAATTTGATGGCAAAACTACCACCAGTTATGACTGATAATATATATACACACATACACACACAACTAAGGATATCTTTAGATCTTTTTAACTAAAGTTTACATTTTTGAAGAAATCTTTTAAGCCAAATATATTAGTTAAAAAATATGTTTTAAAAATATATTGTTTTATTTTAGAAATACACATGTTCAAAAACTTGAGCTATGTTTATTATGAGTTCACTTGATGACTTTTTTTTATATTTTAGTATATATTTTATTTATTTTGTGATCTGATGACAACGTTCATTCATTTAATCTGTTGATTTTGAAAAATTATTTTAAAGTATATCAAATAAAGTTAATGGTTTAATAGAATTAGGAAGTAGCAGAGAAGGAAGAATTTAGAGAAACATAACACTGTATACTGTTTAGACCAGTGGTTCCCAAACTTTTTCGGTTCAAGGCTCCCTAAGTCGATCAGAATTTTTTCAAGGCTCCCTAAGGTGATCAGAATTTTTCCACGGCGCCCAAAGTGAAAACAAAGTTGTATATACATACCTAATAGTTGCAGTGCGCAGTTGATATGTCTCTCACGCAGACTCTCGCTCTCTGACACGCTCACGCAGACTCTCTCTCTCTCACACACGCAGACTCTCACACATGCAAACTCTCATACACGCAGACTCACACACACACTCTCACTCTCACACACACTCTCACTCTCACACACACTCTCACTCTAACACACACTCTCACTCTCACACACACTCTCACTCTAACACACACTCTCATATACAAATTACCCCAACACATAAAAATTACCCCAACACCCCCAATACATATAAAAATTACCCCAACACCCCCAATACATATAAAAATTACCCCAATACATATATTTACCTTGGGGGTGATGGTCAGACTGGTGGCTTGCAGGGGGGGATATGGCTGAACGGCCCGGTCCCTGCACGGGGGAGGTCAGTGCTGCGGGGGCCTGTGCCACGTGGGGGGAGGGCCGGTGTGCTGCGGGGAGGGAGGGGGGGTGTGAGGCTGCAGTGCTGCTGGGAGACATCTGTGTCCCGGTGCTGCTCCTCCAGCGTGCGCGCCGGGCCTCCCTCTCTCTTACTTCCGGCGCAGCCAGGGAGACCAGGCGCCGGCTTCAGAGGTTTTTTTTCAGAGGTTTTTTTTTTTTTTTAAAGTTAACTAGCAGCCTTTGTTTCCCGCTGCTGGCGGCTCTGATCGCGGCACCCCTCTAGCCAAGCCGCGGCGCACGAGGGCGCCGCTGCACACACTTTGGGAAACACTGGTTTAGACTGTAATATACAGATTGACAGTGTTTTGTACCTATATTTGCATATGTTTTGGAAGAAAAATCCTTAAAGAAGGTTCTTTAATCCATTTTTTGTTTTTAACAAATCACATTGATGTGTTTTAAGTACAAATCAATGCACTATAGATATTTTTTGTTGAAAATTAGATCAATAATTATATTTTAGATTTTATTAAACTGATTCTTTGCAGTACTTTTAATGCTTCAAATTATCTTTTTTTTGTATACTGTAACCGAAAAAGAAAATGGAACTGTGATATGGAACAGAAAATTATTAAAGATAACAAAAGCTTAAAGAAGAAAAAAACAGCAACTTATGATTGAGAAGAAGAAAATCATTGCACTCAAAAAAAGATGATGGATCAGCAATTAAAGACTTATCAAAAAAAAAAAAGCGTTGAGAACTTCTACAGTACCTAAGATTGCACAAGAACACCGATAACACAGGTGATAATCAAGTACAGGATGAGCGAGAACAAACCAATTATGTACCATGTATCCTTCTAGAAGAAGTGGCAAAAGCAATAAAATCCATTAAGAAGTCAAGACACAAGGGGAAAATGGAAAAACAACTGCAATCTTGAAAGAAGCCGGGGAAGAAATAGTGAAAACCCTTGCAAAACTTATGCTGCTTGAAGAACAGCAAAATTCCAGAACAATGGAGCAATGCCATACTGTAGATATCTTCATTCACAAGTAAGGAGAGAAAGAAGACCTCTAGAACTACAGATCAACCAATCTACCTCCAATCACTTACAAGATTTTTACTCACTAATTGGGTGCAACAGACCACAGACTTTGCCCGGCCAAGAGAACAAGCAGGATTTCACAGTGGATAGAACACAATGGACCACATTCAAATCATTAAAGAAGTAATTTACAAAAGTAATGAAAACAATATACCACTCTTTTTTTAATTCATAGATAACGAAAAAGCATTTGCTTTTTTTCTACACCTCAGTGGTTCTACATCAATGATTCTCAACCAGGGTTCCGCAGAACACTGGGGCTCTGTGGAGCAGTCCCAGGGATTCTGCCTAGCTCCCTGCAGCAGCTTTCCTGGCTCTCCTCTCCCCCGGCTCTCCCCCTGCCCCCCAGAGCCAGTTCACAGCCGCGCTCTAGCAGTACGGCACTTCCGGTGCCTACAGCTAGCGAGCGCATGCATGTGTGCAGTCCTCGGCGCTGCCTCCTGCCTGTAGCTGCCTCCTGCCCATAGCTACCTCTTACCTGCAGCCGCATCCTGCATGCTGCCTCTGCAGCCTGAGGAAGGCATATGGGAGGAGAGAGAGGGAGGAGAGAGAGGGGGGAGAGAGGGAGATGTAAGATGCAGGGGAGGGAGATGTGAGATGCAGGGGGGTGGGTATATGAGGGTGATGTGGGATGCAGGGGGTGGGTATATGAGGGTGATGTGAGATGCAGGGGGTTGGGTATATGAGGGTGATGATGCTGGGTGCTGGAGGAGATATGAGTATGATGATGAGGGGTGCTGGGGGAGATATGAGGATGGCGATGAAGGGGTCTGGGGGAGATATATGAGGAGGAGGAGGAGGATGATGATGATGAAGGGTGCTGGGGAGATATGAGGATGATGAGAGATTCTGGGGGAGATATATGGGAATGAGGATGATGGGTGCTGGGGGAGTGATGATGATGATGATGATGATGATGATGATGATGATGATGATGATGATGATGATGATGATGATGATGATGATGATGATGATTTTACCCGTGCGGCACAAGTTTATTTATTTTAAAAAAAAAATAATATGTATTGGCGGTGACATTTTTAATATGTATTAGCGGGGGCGGCTATTTTTATTGTGTATTGTATTGGGAGTCGGAGGGCCACCGCTTCTAATGGTAATATATTGAATGTTTGTAAATGTCTCTTTTTACAGGTTTATTCATTGGATGTGTTTTTTGACTTTTTGGGGGAGGCACATTGATTGATAATATATTCATCTGTACCACTTTAGGGTACAGATTAATACATTATTATGACAATATTTGGGGGGCATTTCTGGGTTGGTATTGCTCTTGGTTTTTGTAATTTAAGTTTCTTATGTGGTTGTCATTGTTTGTTTTTTCATGCTTAATGGTAATAAAATGTTTGCGATTGGTGTTCGTTTTTAGTTAATGTTGTATTATGTTAGCTACTGTGTTTCTTGGTTATTTCAGATATTTTTAGAATTTCTTTCTTTCTATTTTACTGTTTAAATTAATTAATGTTGTAGTAATTAATTGTTTTGATTGGTTAGTGTTACTATTCATTTTGAGTTGGTTTAGGAATTAATTGGTTTGATTGGTTAATGGTTTAAGTAATTCATTGTTGATGTTGTTATTACTTGTATTGATTGGATTAGCTGGCTACTGTTTTTATTTAGTGAAGTGTGTTTTTTTGGAGTTTAGTTATGTTTTATTATTGTGTGTCTTGTGTATTAACGTATTGTAATTAGGGTGCCCATTGAGTGCTATAAAGGCTTATCATGCCCATATTATTATTATATGCGTATGATGTACCACTATACTACTCAATGGGTACAGGGTGGGTATAGTCAGTCCGGGGTGGGTGCTTAGGCTTCACGGATGGGTGAAGGGGGTATTAGCCCTAAGGATGGGTGTCTAGACCTTGCGGGTGGGTAGCGGTGGGTTAACCCCTTTATTACCTTAGCGGTATTAACCGCTAAGGTAATGAAGGGGTTAAGTCCCCCCCGCAACCACCCCGCAAGGCCTAAACAGCCACTAAGGGCCACATTCCCCCTTCACCCACCCTCGCTAGCCACAGTAAGCTTGGCATGGGTGTTTAACCCCTTCATTGCCTTAGCGGTTAGCCGCTAAGGTAATGAAGTTGCTGTAAATGCATTTTTCCTTCATCGGATGCATGTCGGGGGGCTCCGGTGCTGGTATTAATGGCTATCAGCTCCGGAGACCCCTGGCATCAATCCGAGGCAGGAAAAGGGCCTGATTTTTTCTAAGTAAAGACATATCGCAGCTCATCGAGGCATCTCCCCACCAATCTACCAACATATTGTGGTGTATTGGATTTGGGGAGAAGAACGCCTTTTAGGGCTGCGATAGGCCGCGACAGCCGACTCGTGGGTATCTGAATCGCGCGAGTTTATGATCCTTCCAAAAATGGTCTATAAGCGGCTGATCGCCGCTCAATTGGCAATTTTCTTTGGATCATAAAATTTTGCGTCGATACAGGCCGTTATCGAGCACTTATCGAGGATTACTGAATACGAGTAGCCATTTTGGTCGATAAGTGCTCGATAAGGGCCTTATCGAGGCTTTCTGAATGAGGCCCTATGTCACCAAAACTTTTTACAGCAACACTTAAAACAATTGTCCAAGACATTTGATTGGGAAGAAAAAGGAATAAAAATCAACAGTGATGATTTGAGTTACCTACAATTTGCAGATTACGTGGTTATTGTTGCTACAAATACAGAAGACCTCCAGCAACAAATTGGAGAACACGTCAAAGCAAGTAAGAAAGCGGGCCTACATATGAATCTCAGTAAGACCAAAGGAATGTTCACCAAATCTGTCAACTCTGTAAAGATTTAAATTAATTGATTAGAATTAGAAGAATCTGAAGACTGTCTACCTTGGCTGGCAAATAACAATGGATGGGAACCTTTTGAATTAAATAAACAGGAGATTGAAGAAGTGATGGAGCACATTTGGCAGAAACAAGATGATATTTCAATGGAACATTCCACTGTATCTCAAGAGGAATGTTTTCAACTAGTGTATATTGTGCCCATGCTCACATATGGATGTGAAACTTTGAAGCTTCTCTATTAGCTTTGCCTTCAGGGTCAGACAACTCAAGGAAGTATGGAGAGATATAAGATGGGTATTACCTGAAGAGACAGGGGAAAGAAAAAGAGAGAGAAAAAAAAGAGGAAAAAAAAGAGAGAAAAGAAAGCGGAAAAAAAGAGAGAGAGAGAGAAAAAAAAGAGAAGAGAGAAAGAGAAAGAGAAAAAAAAGAGAAAGAAAGAAAGAGAGATTCACATGTCTTAGACAGGTCTGCAACCCTGCCTTTCAACCATCATCACCTCGCATACAGTGCAGCAAGGGATTCTGGGAAATGAGGAAAAAAAAGAGAGAAAAGAAAGCGGAAAAAAAGAGAGAGAGAGAGAAAAAAAAAAGAGAAGAGAGAAAGAGAAAGAGAAAAAAAAGAGAAAGAAAGAAAGAGAGATTCACATGTCTTAGACAGGTCTGCAACCCTGCCTTTCAACCATCATCACCTCGCATACAGTGCAGCAAGGGATTCTGGGAAATGACATGCAAATGAGCACACAATGTGTCACCTTTTGCCTGAAATATCCATTTACATGGAGCCCATTTAAGCTGATGCATCGCCGTTCACACAGCTTTTAAACACAGCATGGGAAATATTTCAAAGCAAGTATAAACCAACCTCACACTGATGATACCCATCAAGGATAAAACATTTCTGTGAGTGGTTTGTACTTGCTTTGCTAGTCCCATGCTGTGTTTAAAAACTGTGTGAACGGCGATGCATCAGCTTAAATAGGCTCCATGTGAATGGATATTCCAGGCAAAAGATGACACATTGTGTGCTCATTTGCATGTCATTTCCCATAATCCCTTGCTGCAGTGGGAGCACTGTATGTGCATGGTGATAATGGTTGGAAGGCAGGGTTGCAGACCTGTCTAAGACATGTGACTGTGCTCACAAGTGATATTCTTTATTGGCTATATGCTAACGGTGGAGGTTTTCTGTCGCCTTTTTCACCCACCATAACTTAAAATATGTGCGTATGTGCGTATGTGCGTATGTGCGTATATGTATACAGTATATCTATTTGTAAATAAGCAATAGATGTGCACATTACATTAATATGTTGTTCAACTAATGTAATAAAACAACATTTATTACAATATCTTTATTTGGCAATGCACTGTTGTGAAAGCTTTATATTATAATAAGGTAGAATTGAGCTACCATACAGAATTCTATACAATAATTCAGCATTTATTTGTATCTTAAGAAAGCTTTAAAACCAAGGCATAGTGACAGGCTGTTATTTCTGAAAATAATAACAAAATCAAGTTTTAAGTAACAGGGAAGCCAATCCTATTTTACCACAACCATTTTAGCATACTGTGGCAATTATATCTTGCATGTTGATTATAGGTTAGAATGTGGTATCTTATGCCATGAAACTGTTTTGCATGTCAATACCTTTATAACAGAAATAATAATATACATTTTAGCAATAAGAACTTCATTACTATGACAATCTCTAATTTTATTTCAAGTATATAATAGAATATTTGAAAGAATCTGTTCCGCGCACTCCAGAAACCAGATGACGTTCAGGGAATGTTACAAGGGTCTTGTGAGTGCTCTCTCTCTCATGGCACGTGTCATTCATTCTAAAATGACTCTACACTTTCTATCTTTTCTTCATAGTGTGGGCATTTCAAAAATATGTTTTTGTCCGAATGAGACTACTGTAACAGCAAATATTTTAACAAAAATATTATATAGCGAATGTTTTCACAAAAAACTTGAGATGCATTAGTATTAACAAGGCAGAAAAGCATGCACATACTGTACGTATATACAGTAATTAAAGCTAATATCAGCTCATTATAGTTTATTACAGATATTATACACAACTGGGCAGAGCAAGCACTAATATTAGAATTTTTGAAACCTAACATACTGTAACCTACATTTTTACATGGTAGAGAAAAAAGGTATTTCACCAGGCGCTCCTGTTGATGTTCTGAGCATACAATAATAAACAAATAAACAATCAAATACAATATACAAACGGTGACAATTTGCTGCTCGACCCTCGCTGGACCCTCCTAGGTGATCCTTTGTGTAACGTAGTTAGTGGAAATCAGGGAGCGCAGGTCACCGATGGGTACATAAGGAATAAAAACAGAAAGATATATAGTGCAACTATATATCTTTCTGTTTTTATTCCTTATGTACCCATCGGTGACCTGCGCTCCCTGATTTCCACTAACTACATTTTTACATGACAGGTTACACTGAATTTCACACTAAGCCGACCAGACTTTTCAGTCTGATTAGCTAATCAAGAGGACAGTGAAAAATACAAACTTTGATTTCATTTGTTTCTGTATTACAAATAACATATTTTGACAATTTATATGAAATGGGGTATGGGGTATTGATCTATTTTTTTAGTATCACAGTTATAAACAGAATTTGACAACAGATAACTTCTTGTTTTTTTATAATTTGCCCCCTACTTTGCTCACTCAATTCGTGATTTTGTCAAATTTATATACATACAGATGCAGTAAAATGTACTGCTTCTGTGGCTGCAGACAAACAGGCGGAAATCTTTGGCCTTTTTGCGACATGTGCGCGGCACCCAAAAACAGTACACTTTGTGGTATAGTAGGATTATAGCAGTGTTAATCGTTTCGGGCAAGGGAAACTATAAGAGTTGCGCAGAGGAGTGCCAGAGATCTCTCTGTATTTCCCTGAACAGCAATTCAATGTTTTACTCTTTTAATTTTTCTATACTGTATTGAAGCAGGGGGTCCCCGGAGGTAAACTCAATGAATTTCAGCTCTGAGGAGCTTCCAGAGATATAGACCTCAGTGGCGGTAGCCTCTCCGGCTGGGGTTTAAAGCTCCCATGCCACATCACGTGGGCACAGCTGGAGACCTATGAAGGTCTATATCTCCAGAAGTACGGGGTCCCTGGAGCTGAAATGAATGGGGTTCAGCTCCAGAGACCCTCTACTTCAATACTGTGTACTAAAAATAATAACAATATTAAAATAAAAGCATTAAGCATTGTAATGTACAGTACTGTATATTTGAATGGGCAAAAGTGCTATTAGCCATTTACCCAATACAGTGTGTGGTGGTAGGGGCAGGGTGCTTCGTTGGGGGTTGGGGATAGAGCAGGTGGGTGGTTAGGCCTCCCAAGGGGGGTAACGTAAGGGGTTAACCTTTGATTACCTGTGTTAGCCACTAAGGTAATGAAAAGTGGAAATTTATGTTTAATGATTTACTGTCTTGGGTGACTTTTTTTTCTATACTGAATTGACACAGGGTGTCTCTGGAGTTGAACCCCATTCATTTTACCACCTACTTCTGGAGATATAGAGTTCCCTCGGGGGTTCCATTAGCAGCTCCTGCTCTGCCCACGTGGCGTGGCGCATGAGCTTTACACACACTCGCTGGATCGGCAACCAGCACCCTCTATGGAGGCCTGCATTTCCAGAAGAAGGAGGCCACCTGAGTTGAAATTAATATTGTTCACCTTCAGAGACCCCCTGCTTCACTACAATATATAAAAATAAAAATAATAAAACATTGGATTACTAGAGCTGCTCAGGGAGATACAGAGAGAGACTGCTTCTCTCTGGGATCCTCTGCGCAGCACTTACAAACTCATGGCTGGCTCAATAGGATTAATGTTGTGATGATCCCATTCCTTAAGAAGGGACCCCCACTGAGTTAATCCCCCAGGCAGTTTACTGGTTTCTTGGCCGCGATTGAGGCCTGGGCGAGCTTTGAAATCGCAACCTTTTGCTCCCATGGAGGAAGTGTCTTGATACATCTGTATGTAGTGAGACCTTAGGCAGTAACATTAAGTACACATTATGAGATATACCAAGTTGTATGTTTTGATCCATACTTTTTCACTTTAACACATCTATAAAATATTGTTAATATCTCTAGTCAAATGATACATTGAGTGCTTAAATCTAATGTTTAGTGCACTATTACTTTGTTCTAAATGTTGTTTTATAAGAAAGTATGTTTCTCATTTAGAAAATAAATATTATTACTCTAACTGCTCTATTTGTTACAACATTTTTTTCAAATAAATATGCATGTCCAGATATCAGAGCACTAGGCTAGAACAACTCTGGTAATGACATTTGCTGTTGATATTACTCCCCCAATACTGATATCCGCATGGATTATAATCTGAGAAGAAATTGTAATGCAGCAGAAAAGGATCAAAAACACTTTGCTGGCAACCCATCAGCTTTATTTAATTTTTATATTTCCATCAAATGCTTCAAACAAATGTATAGGATGATAGAATAAATACTGTTTGACTAATACTGCAAAGTGGAAAATGTTACACGTACAGTACTATTTACAAACATTTTTCACATAATTCATATTTTTTGCATTGAATAACTACTATTTTGAAAAAAGTCTCTCTATCAGGTAATCATATAGCCGCTAAACATCAAAATAATGATACAAATAAGAATCTTGGCATGAACAAAAATTCCCTGTTGCCTTCTTGAAACAATACTGTATTTATTGAACCATGAGCTAAAAAATTCTCACAACAACTAATTCAAAATGCAAGAGAATAGAAACAAGTTCTGATAACGGTTTTCCGGCGCGTTGCTCCGGTCTTGGGGGCGGGGGATCGCCTATAATAGTGTGAGTATGATCTAGACACGGACATACTCTTTGATAAAGGGCGTCAGCCTGAAACGCGTCAGAGTTGCTATTACATTCCCTATATGCTACAACATTAAAATTTAACCTTTTAATTCTTCATTGGTGTCAGCCCCTGTAATTTTTCACAGCAGTGCTCCGTCCTCCCCTCTGGATGCTCGTAATTCAAGATGCAGTAGCAAGCACAGCAAAAAAGATTAGGAAATGTGTTTTGCTACTTTTTTCCATATCCTAATATCATCCACGCAACAATAAATCTATAAGCATTCCAAACAACATACAGGCATACCCCGGTTTAAGGACACTCACGAGTAAGGATATATCGCCCAATAGGTAAATGGCAGCTCGCGCATGCGTCTGTCAGGACATCCTGAGCAGCAGTATGTTTTTAAGCAGATTTCTGTTTAAGCCTAATCACTAAAATATTATTATTTATATTCTATGGAGAACAGTACCATCTTCCTTAGAATAATTTAATATTAAAAGCACAAATCGCATGATACAATATTTTCTATACATAGTTACAATGACAGTGATGTTATGTTTTTTTCCAAGGTTTGCTTTGGTCAATTAATTGAAAACAATACCTTACTGGACCATAAATATTGTTGATCATATTTACCAATATATTGAAGGGCCATATAAAAACACTACAATACTATATATTAGTTTAACTTTATATACATAGTTTACGTTTCCTTAATGTTCATTGAGCAGAATAGTGTAGTATAAGTAACTAAATGGGAAAAGGGCTGCCCTACGGTAGTATAATTGCACTACAGTTATAAAAGAAAAAAAGTTTTTTATGAGAATCTGGCGCATTTTGGTCCAGTTTTGCAGGTGGGAGAAATTAACAACTAACCTCCTATTGCTCTAAGAATAAGAAATGTTATTATAAAAAAATAAAAAAACATTTATAACATCAGCGATCAGACTGCTCCATGCAAGGGGATTGTAACCATGTATCCTTTTGCCTCTTATCACAAAAACCCTACCTGCCAAGCACCATATCAACATGACTTAATTTCTTCTGCCTGACGAGCGGTTCTTCCGCCACCACTATTATCATTAAGTATTATTATTTCTTCACACAGAATGCAATCCACTGCCAGCTGTGAGAAGCCACAATCTCTCTTTATCTCTGTAAAACATGCCTTACATCTGTTATTGAACACACAGTCATGGCAATGATAATGTTCATTTTCCAAAGTAATCTCTTTTTGTATTATTATTATATTCTAATTATTATGTATAACTGTTACACAATCAAATGTATATATATATATATATATATATATATATATTATGTGATAAACAGCTTACTCCGTGGCTCCGCCGCTTGTCCGGGACGGTTAGAACACGGTCTTTTGGGGTAGGTTAAATGAGGAGGCGTCACGTACTGTTCCTTTAAACAGGCTGTGCCTGGTTTATTCAGTCCCAGGCACTGAGACTGCCACAGTGCATACAATAGAAACACAAGCAAAACAAAAGCTGCTCACCTGAGCGATAACTTAACTTAGATTTCCCTAACTCAGGGTGGAAGTGGCTTTTCCACTTTCCAACAACAAAACAAGGTACTTTTGCAGAGTTAGCCAAATGAATAGAACAATTGAACCTGTGTGGGGAAGGGGCTTCTCCCCACTGTGTTCAGCAGCCTTCCAGGCTCTGGAGAAGAGACAAGAGCAAACAGGAAATCAGTCTTACATACCTGATTTCTAATTAGCATGACAGGTGACAGAAATCCCTCAGTTCCAGCGCTTGCCCAAAACTGTGGGATGGAGTGCATGTATTATAAGGCTGCACTCCCAGGCCAGACAGGATAGAAACTGTTCAGTATCCTGGGAGCCCTATATATGGAATTTATTACCATCCCCTGGTTTCTGTCACATATCCTCCCCCCCAGCTCAGACCCTGAGGGATGAGCGACCATGGATATTAGGGAGTGCATCCTTGACAACCCGTCAGCATTGCCATGTTTGTGCCCTGACCTGTGTTCCACAGAAAATTTAAAGGGTTGTAGGCTTAGGAACCACCTGGTCACTCTAGCATTCTTTTCCCTGTTTTGACACATCCAGGTAAGGGGTGCATGATCTGTGACCAACCGGAATTTTCTCCCCAACAGGTAGTATTTGAGCGTCTCTACAGCCCACTTTATTGCGAGACACTCTTTCTCTACTATGGAGTAATTTTTCTCCTGGGGATTTAGTTTCCTACTTTAATAAAGGATGGGGTGTTCCTCACCTTGAGACTCCTGGGAGAGTACCGCCCCCAGCCCTACCTCAGATGCGTCGGTTTGGACTACGAACTCTTTGGAGAAGTCAGGTGTGACCAACACTGGTTGGGCACAGAGAGCTTCTTTCAGGCTTCTAAAGGCCTGTTCGGTTTCGGGGGACCACTTTACCATAAGTGGTCCTCTTGCTTTTGTGAGGTCGGTTAGTGGGGTTGCCTTAGTCGCAAAATTGGGAATAAACCTTCTATAGTACCCAATTAACCCCAAAAAGGTCCTTACTTGTTTTTTTGTAACTGGCCTTGGCCAACCTTGTATCGCCTCCACTTTGAGTGTTTGGGGTTTGAGTAAACCTCTGCCAATAGAATACCCCAGATACTTGGCCTCCTCCAGACCAATGGTGCATTTAGCGGGGTTAGCAGTTAGTCCAGCAGACCGAACTGCGTCGAGCACAGCTTGGACCTTTGGAAGGTGGGATTGCCAATCTTCACTATGGATTACCACATCATCCAGGTAGGCAGCAGCATACCGAGCATGTGGTTTTAAAATTTTATCCATCATTCTTTGGAATGTGGCGGGAGCTCCATGTAAGCCAAAAGGCAGCACCCTATACTGAAAGAGGCCGTCTGGGGTTGAGAAGGCTGTCTTTTCTTTTGCCCTTTCTGTGAGGGGAACCTGCCAGTACCCTTTTGTTAGGTCTAGGGTTGTGAGATATCGGGCTTTGCCCAGTCTCTCTACAAGTTCATCTACCCTGGGCATAGGGTAAGTATCAAATTTTGACACCGCGTTTAGTTTCCGGTAGTCATTACAAAACCTTGTTGTACCATCTGGCTTTGGGACTAAGACTATAGGGCTGTTCCACCCACTTTGGGATTCCTCAATTACGCCTAGTTTTAGCATTTTTTTAACCTCTAAACTTATAGCCTCTCTTTTGGCCTCTGGGATTCGGTACGGTTTAAGGTTAACTCGGACCCCCGGTTCAGAGACTAGGTCATGTTCAATTACGCTAGTTCTACCTGGCTGTGTAGAGAAGATTTCTTTGTTTCTGCTCACTAAATTCTGAACCTCTTGTTTCTGATGAACGGACAGGGTTTCAGCTATGCTAACCTCTGGGTCAGTTTCTTGACTCTCTGACGGACCTGGGGTTACTAGGGTTGACAAGACTTCTCTATCTTTCCAGGGCTTGAGTAGGTTTATATGGTAAATTTGCTCAGGTTTCCTCCTACCTGGCTGTCTTACCTTATAATTTACTTCTCCCACTCTTTCCAAGACCTCATATGGCCCATGCCATTTAGCAAGGAATTTACTTTCCACGGTGGGAACCAGAACTAGTACCCTATCACCTGGAAAAAAAATTCTGACCCTAGCACCCTTATTATACGTATTCCTCTGTGCTTCTTGAGCTTTCTCCATGTGTTCCCTCACTATGGGTAGGACTGCAGCAATGCGGTCCTGCATCTGGGCAACATGCTCTATTACACTTCTGTAAGTGGTAACCTCGTGTTCCCAAGTCTCTTTGGCTATATCCAGTAAGCCCCTTGGGTGTCGGCCATACAATAGTTCAAACGAGGAGAAGCCTGTGGATGATTGGGGAACTTCCCTAATGGCAAATAACAGGTACGGTAACAAACAATCCCAGTTTTTCCCATCTTTATCGACCGCCCGCCGTAACATGCTCTTTAAGGTTTTATTGAACCTTTCCACTAAACCATCTGTTTGTGGATGATAGACTGAGGTTCTGAGGTGCTTGATTTTTAGGAGTTTACATAACTCTTTTGTTACTTGGGACATAAACGGTGTTCCCTGGTCAGATAGAATCTCTTTAGGAATTCCAACCCGGGAAAACAGAACTACTAACTCTTTTGCTATGTTTTTGGCAGAGGTGCTACGTAGGGGAACTGCCTCCGGATATCGGGTGGCATAATCTAATATTACCAATATATGCTGATGTCCCCTAGCAGACTTTATTAGGGGTCCTACTAGATCCATAGCAATCCGGTCAAATGGTACCTCTATTATGGGAAGGGGTACCAATGGGCTGCGGTACGCCTTGAACGGGGCGGTGATCTGACATGCTGGGCATGAGGAACAATAATTCGTAATTTCTGCCAGAACCCCAGGCCAATAGAAGCTTCGGAGAACCTTTTCTTTTGTCTTTTCCACCCCTAGGTGTCCCCCCAATGGATGACTATGTGCGAGGTGTAACACTACATTACGGAATGTCCGTGGTACCAACAATTGTTTAGTTGTAACTGATTTTCTTTTATCAACCCGATATACTAGGTCGTTCTCTACCTCGAAGTAGGGGTAAGCAAGCGACCTATCTGGTTGGCCAAGAGTACTATTCAGGTCCCGTATATTTCCCCTTGCTACCTCTAATGTGGGGTCCTCCCACTGGGCCTTCTTAAAACTCCCAGGACTGACCTCTAGGTCAGCGAGGGTCTTATCCGGTTCTGGGGTGGTAAGTGTCTGATCAACATCCTGATTTGGGGTATTCCCTACCAAAGTAGTGATGGGGAAGGGAATTTTACAGCACTCCTCCTTTTCCCCCTTCTTATTTGGGCCCTCGTCAACCTCCATTTCTGAAAACGGGAAAGGATTTATTTCTTCTAATACTTCGTTATGGTCCGCTATTGAACTCTGGGCGCTATTCTGAGCGGGGGACCACATTTTTAGAAAATGGGGAAAGTCGGTCCCTATTAACACATCATGTGCCAGTTTGGGTACAATACCCACCTTGAAATCTAAAGAACCAAACTCTGTTTCAAAAAAACATCAACAGTGGAATATTCATGATTATCCCCATGTATACAACAAATTGCCATTCTTTGTGAACTGTTTCCCTGTTTCTTCTTAATGGGCAAGAGGTATTCGTACACTAGTGTGACCATGCTCCCAGAGTCCAGAAGTGCCCGAACCCTCCTACCATTAACCTTTACAGATGCCCACAGATGGTTATTCAAGGGGTCCTCTGGGCTAGGGCGCATACATTGGGACAACAGCGAATAAGGTTCCACGCTGTTGCATTGCATGGGCTCATCATTTAGTGGGCAGATTTTTGCTGTGTGGCCCCTCTCATGACAATTTACACATTTAGGTACATAGTCTGTGTCCCACTTAGAGCCTTTTCCCGGCTCCCCATGTTGGCTATTGCCCTTAGTGTGCGAACCACTGTTGCTGGTGCTGCGTGAAGGTGGTCGCCGCTCTTCAGCTCCCCTTAACCCCGGTACCCTTTTACCGTCTCTGGAAGAGTCCTGGAACCTCGGGTAGTGGGGTTGCTCCACGACTGTGGGTTGCGGGTGCTCTCCTGCTGCATTGTACCTTTCTACGAGGGCCACAAGCTCATCCGCATTGTGGGGGTCACTCCGACTGACCCAATGGCGTAAGGCAGAGGGAAGTTTCCTCAAGAACTGGTCCATGACCAACCGTTCCACGATGTGGCTTGCTGAGTTGATCTCGGGTTGTAGCCACTTCCGGGCGAGGTGGATGAGGTCATACATCTGGCTTCGGGTGGCTTTATCCATCGTGAAGGACCATGCGTGAAACCTTTGGGCGCGAACAGCCGTGGTTACGCCGAGGCGGGCGAGGATCTCGAACTTCAATTTTGCATAGACGTTAGCTTCGGCTGGCTCTAGATCAAAGTAAGCCTTCTGGGGTTCGCCGCTTAGGAAGGGTGCGATTAGACCAGCCCACTCAGCTTCTGGCCATCCCTCTCTCTGTGCCGTGCGTTCAAACGTGAGAAGATAGGCTTCCACATCATCCGAGGGTCCCATCTTCTAAAGGTAGTGGCTTGCCCTGGTCATTTTCGGAACTGGGGCTGCCGCTGCCAGTGGAAGGTTACTGATAGTCCCCCTCAGGATCTCGAGTTCCTGCTGTAAGCCCTGAGCGAACCGCTGTTGCTCCTCTCTCAGCAAGCGGTTTGTCTCTTGCTGGTTTGCATTAGTCTCTTGCTGGGCTATTAACAGCTGTCGCTGGGTTTCACTCGCCTGTTGCTGGGCTTCATTCGCGTCTTTCTGGACAGCGACATTGCGTACCAGCGCACTCACCACGTCTTCCATCTTGTTTGGAGAGAGAGAAAAAAAACTTTTTTTTTTTTTTCTTTAAAGTTCTTTAACCCCCAGACCTTTTAGTGTTCTGCCCGCATTCTCCACCATATGTGACAAACAGCTTACTCCGGGGCTCCGCCGCTTGTCCGGGACGGTTAGAACACGGTCTTTTGGGGTAGGTTAAATGAGGAGGCGTCACGTACTGTTCCTTTAAACAGGCTGTGCCTGGTTTATTCAGTCCCAGGCACTGAGACTGCCACAGTGCATACAATAGAAACACAAGCAAAACAAAAGCTGCTCACCTGAGCGATAACTTAACTTAGATTTCCCTAACTCAGGGTGGAAGTGGCTTTTCCACTTTCCAACAACAAAACAAGGTACTTTTGCAGAGTTAGCCAAATGAATAGAACAATTGAACCTGTGTGGGGAAGGGGCTTCTCCCCACTGTGTTCAGCAGCCTTCCAGGCTCTGGAGAAGAGACAAGAGCAAACAGGAAATCAGTCTTACATACCTGATTTCTAATTAGCATGACAGGTGACAGAAATCCCTCAGTTCCAGCGCTTGCCCAAAACTGTGGGATGGAGTGCATGTATTATAAGGCTGCACTCCCAGGCCAGACAGGATAGAAACTGTTCAGTATCCTGGGAGCCCTATATATGGAATTTATTACCATCCCCTGGTTTCTGTCACAATATATATATATATATATATATATATATATATATATATATATATATATATATATACACATACATATATACACACACACACACACACACACACACACACACACACACACACACACACACACACACACACACACACACACACACACACACTACTAACTAGCAAAAACACATGCATCAGCTTGATATTGAACAAACATAGGACCAGATTCACTAAGATCAATTGAGCTATTGAAGGGGATGTTAACCTACAGCAAGTTACCCTAGCCAGATGTTAATCATAATGCAGTATTCACTAAAGAAAATTAAATAAAATTAACCTGGTTATAAATGACTGACGTTAGTGAATATGATATGAGGAAGAGCAGTGAGAGAGGGAAGGAAATGCTTAATAACAAAAAATGAGAAAAAAATATAGGACCCTTTCAGTGTGAGATGTGTAGGCAGATTATTGGAGATAAGGAAAAAGCAGAGGTATTAAACAAATTCTTTGCCTCTGCGTTTACCAGGGAAGAATCAATTTCAATAGTAGTGTCGCAGGAGGAAGCCACAATCTCCATATTAATGAACAATTGGTTAACTGAGGAAGAAGTTCATAAGCGGCTTGAAAAAATTTAAGTAAATAAGGCACCTGGCCCCGATGGTATACATCCAAGAGTTCTCAATGAGTTAAGCTCAGTAATAGCCAAACCATTATATTTAATATTCCACAGGCTCAGTACCACAAGATTGGCGTAAAGCAGATGTGGTGCCTATATTTAAACAGGGAGCTAGATCACAACCGGGGAATTACAGAACTGTAAGCCTTCAATAGTGGGGAAACTACAAAATCATTAGTCAACATGGATTTATGAAGGATAGATCATGCCAAACTAACCTTATTTGTTTCTTTGAGGAGGTAAGTAGGAATTTAGACCAGGGAAATGAAGTTGATGTGGTCTACTTAGATTTTGCAAAGGCTTTTGATACTGTTCCACACAAGAGGTTGGTGTACAAAATAAAGCAAATTGGACTCAGTAATAATTTATTCCCTTTTGATTGAAAACTGGTTGAAGGATAGACAACAGAGGGTTGTCATAAATGGAACTTTTTCAGGTTGGGCTAAAGTCGTGAGTGGAGTACCTCAGAGATCGGTACTAGTACCCCTGCTTTTTAACTTGTTTATTAATGACCTTGAGGTTGGCATAGAGAGCAAATTCTCCATCTTTGCTGATGATACTAAATTGTTTAACGTAGTACAATCAGAGTAGGATGTAATTTCTCTCCAGAAGGACTTGGAGAGACTGGAAAGGTGGGCAGGTAAATGGCAGATGAGGTTAAATACAGATAAATGTAAGGTTATGCATTTGGGATGCAAGAATAAAAAGGCGACGTACAAATTAAATGGGGATAAATTAGGGGAATTCTTGATGGAGAAGGATTTAGGAGTGCTTGTAGACAACAGACTTAGCAATAGTGCCCAAAATCATGCAGTAGCTGCAAATGCAAACAAGAACTTATGTTGCATTAAACGGGCAATGGATGGAAGGGAAGTAAACATAATTATGCCCCTTTACAAAGCATTAGTAAGACCACACCTTGAATATGGAGTACAATTTTGGGCACCAATCCTAAGAAAAGACATTATGGAACTAGAGAGAGTGCAGAGAAGAGCCACCAAATTAATAAAGGGGATGGACACTATAACTTATGAGGAGAGGCTAGCTAAATTAGATTTATTTACATTAGAAAAGAGGCGTCTAAGAGGGGATATGATAACTATATACAAATATATTTGGGGACAGTACAAGGAGCTTTCAAATGAACTATTCATCCCAAGGGCAGTACAAGGACTCGGGGGCATCCCTTTAGGTTGAGGAAAGGAGATTTCACCAGCAACAAAGGAAAGGGTTCTTTACAGTAAGGGCAGTTAAAATGTGGATTCATTACCCATGGAGACTGTGATGGCAGATACAATAAATTTGTTAAAAAAAAGTTGGACATCTTTTTAGAAAGGAAAGTTACAGTATACAGGGATATACCAAATAAGTATACTTGGGAAGAATGTTGATCCAGGGATTAATCCGATTGCCAATTCTTGGAGTCAGGAAGGAATTTATTTTTCCCCTTGTGAGATATCATTGGATGATATAACACTGGGGTTTTTGTTTGCCTTCCTCTGGATAAGTAAGTATAGATATAGGATAAAGTATCTGTCGTCTAAATTTAGCATAGGTTGAACGTGATGGACGTACGTTTTTTTTCAACCTCATCTACTATGTAACTATGTAAGAGAGGAGAGAGAGCTAGAGAGATAAAGATAGAGAAAAAGAAATGAGTGCTGCCAAAGAAAAGGTAAAGGGTTTTGCGGTCAAAGGTTTTTTAAGGTCAGACATGCTATCCCTGGCTTAAGGGAAGAAAGGTAATAGGTTGGTTTTATTTAAGCATAGCTACTACACTGACGCTATATGAAAAATTAAGACCAGAGCTTGAGTCAGTTATAATCTCGAGTCATGCGGTTTCTGGACTTTTGAAATTGCTGCTCTCATCACATTAGCCCCTGGGACTTTTCAAAGTACAGTACGGCAGTTGGTGGGATTTCATAACCATAATTTTCATGATGCTTCTACCCATTTGTTAGCACTGAAAAGACACACTAGAGAGTAAATAAAGTTCCCAAGTGATACTATAGCATGGCAGGATTCCAAATATAAATGTTATGGAATAGCAGGCTACCCCAATGTAAAAAGAGGTTTTGATTGCACACCTATATAGCTGCTCGGACGCCAGCCAGAGACATTGAATTCTTAGTTTTCATGTTGTATGGGATGCATCTGTTAAATTGTAATACAGTACTACTTTTTGTCCTCAGGTTTTCAAAGTCCTGCCACAGCACCAATATTCAGTGTCACTCTTCAATCAGCCATAACTTTAATGGGACATAGAATATAGATATGCCTGGCTGTTGGATGAGTTAACAGACATTTGAGAATGTAATGTATTGATTAATTAATTTGATTCATCATTTATTTTTCCAGATGATGCAGAAAGTGAGTGTTGAATTTGCCTTCTCATACATTTTTCAAATCCTCAGACTCCAGCAGAGCACATATATACCGAATCACACATATCTACATTATTCTGGAGCCACAGGGTCTACGCTGGGTAAAGGTATGGCCAGATAGCTTAACTTGTTCCTTTTACAAGCACAACAAGTTATTTGTCTTTTCTTCACTTTATTTGGAAAAGCATAGACACAAAGGCACTTGTAGATGATAGTGTTGTGAGAGAGAGCTTCTCTATGGTGAGGGTGCTTGATAGTGGGGAAAGGTGAAGTATGGTGATACTTGCCAGGAGGTGAACAGCGTGAGGTGTACTTGCTAGATTAGAAGGGAAGTGTAAAGGAATTTGGCAAACAGGAATAGTCTCAGGAACAGACTAACTGTGAACAGAGACAAGGGGGGTTGGAATAGCCTATTCTCAGTTTAGGAGAATAGGAGGTTGCTAAGGCAACCAACACTAACTAGGGCTGTGTAAACAGCATATGTATCAATAATGTTGCCTTACACATGCAGTTGCTGCTGGGAAAGGGGAAATTACAGGCAGCTGAACTAGGGAGACATAAATCCTATGAGCTGCAAAATGTGCAAAATGACACAGGAAATTAGACAATCCTGTTCCAGGACATACATGCTCTATCAGTCAGCGGACATTTAAAGCATTGAAAAGTTTCTACAGGAGTTTAGATAAATCTGGTGGCATGCTACAGTACAGTAATGACAAAGTGAAAGTATCATAATAGCTTGTTGTATTATTCTTCACAATATACTGTAGCTATCACCACTAACATGCCAAAGGACATTGATTCTGATCTGGAGAAGGCTCTACTGTAGAAGCGACTCCTGATGTAGCTGAAAAACATAGGCACAACACACATAATTAAACTATTTATTAGCCAACAGTGCTACTTCACAATGATTAGATAGTAGTCAGCAACTGTGAAAGTTAAACTGATGTCACATATTGATTTTTGTATGAAACATTATTGAAAATGTTAACATCATGATTTTCAAAATAAACAAATCCTAATCGCCTTTTCTATTTTGCAAAGTATGTTGAGGGCTTGATGCTGCCCCGCCCCCAACACGCACTGTTGATGGTGTAAATCAGCCCACGCAATTTCTTAGGCCAAGGCCATGCTAGGCGCACGTGCGATGGAGCATGTGGCGTCATGTGCGCCTACTGCAGAGGCGATTCATGGCCTGGGATCTGAAAAGGACACGTGACAGGGAGCCATGGCGGAGTGACGTCATGTGAGTGGTTCGACCTCATTGGATGAACCGCACAAATGACCCGACCGTCACGTGACAAAATCAAATTATTTTGTCTGCACGGCAATCGCGCGCTTTGTTGTGCCTGGTCACGCGCTCTATGGCCTGCCTCATAGGCCTTAGGGCAGTTGTGGAGGAGGAGCAAGGGTTGTGCTGGAGGCATGGTCTACCAGCTTTTTACTTAATGTTGTCTTACTGTCAGCCAATCTTTTTTGAGCATGTGAGTGGTTTGGTGTGCTTGCCCCAGGGCATTAATATTCCATATTCATATGAAATACTCCATATTCTATTTTCTTCTGTCGTGGTGGTTTTATAACAGAGTTCTCCAAAGAGTTTTGAATAGTTGTCCATTATTCTCTTGATCAGAATCTCTATATCCTCATCTGTACATTAGAAATTTCTGATTCTTGTTTGCTTGCTGGAAAGCTTCCTGTGTCATATTATCTAAACTTGCGATAAAGAAAACTTTCAATGTTAATGTTTTCAATTACGTTTTCTCTTGTGCATGGGTATTACCTTTTGCTAATGGGCATGTGCAGTAAAATTCTTAATGCTCATGTGTTCTATTTGTACTGTATCTCAAGCTGTGGCATGAAAGCATAAAGCTGGGGGTCTGGGGACACAGTAAAATCTACGGCTGCTTGCTGGGTCCGTTATTCTGAATGGGACCCCCCATGGACAGAATTCCCATTGATGGGGGATGCTGCAGTCCATAGTTTTCCATGGCAGTTACAAAATGAAGTTAACGCGTATATGCGCTGCTTAATGCAATTTTGGTTTAAGCCTATTTATGTATGGTTTAAAAAAAAAAAAAAAGATTCCAGCCATTATTTTTGTACAGTGCAGTATATAAAAAATTGAGTTTTTTTGGACCGCAATGTGTCAAATGAATGTTGTATGTACATGGATCTCAAGATTTAAAAAGCCTGACAGTATTGTGATCCCATCATAGTAAATTATGGCTCCTTGAATGACCTACAGGTATCAAAATTTGTGTTGCTTATTGCAAGCTATCAATATGTTGCTGTTAGATAGAAATAATTATCTCTTCTGCTTCTCAGGTGTGAAAAACACTGAGAAGTGTGCCAAGTAGTTTTGTTCTGAGGCCAGGTTACTCAGGCTTGTCTCAGAACACACTAATAATAAATACATAGTTGCTTTGTATGTCTCATGAAATAGTAAATGTGTTTGAAAACTTTTCCAGATGTTGTTTTAATAGTTTGCCAAAACATTTTAGCAGGTTATGATATTTATGGTGCATCCTACTGTATCAACACAAACATGCTGTAGACTATTTCAATGTCACATGAGATTTCAAAGCCACATAGGTTATGTGTATATATGAATGCATACATGACCTGCAATTGATCATTGTGGCAAGTTATACTTGTCAATCAGAAAGAAACTGCCAAAATGGAATAAGTTCAAATCTATTATAAGGTGCATGTCCCTCAAGGTGTGTGGCCACACAAACAGAGCAATGAAAAAATAGAGAGGGTGGCAGCACACAATAAGAAAAACTCACTGTTTTTCTGATTCTCCTAACAAGGATGATGCTCACACAAAAGGGGTCTGCATTTTAATTTTAACAAGAAAACATGCAGATGATACAACGTTTCTGGACACACGGCTGCCTTCGTCATTCACTTACCTGAACTCTTGATTCCACAAATATAGCAATAGATATGAATGCAGGCCATGGTCTGCAATTGTGGCAAGTTATACCATATTGTAATAAACCATTAAATCCTGAAGAAATATCTATACTAATTTGTGTTCAATGTGTGCTCTTGATATAGGAAGATGGTATAGATACACAGATATGGAAAACAGATTTTATTTTGATGACGATTTAGACTTAAATATTTTTGGTGATGGGCCATCTTTACTGAGACACTAATCCATCTATCTGAATGCCAACATAGAAAACAAGCAAGTGAGAGGTTAAAGAAACTCCTCTTCTAAAACTGTAGGCTCCGAGCTGATAGTTATATTGCAATGATTAAAGTTACCGAGGTTTTAATGAAAGTTAAGTTAGCTACAATTACTGATTGCTTGCTTCTATTGCCTGTAACATATTGACATGCACAAAACATCATGACTACTTAAGAAAATTTTAGGCATCATAGACAACTGCTTATTATATACAGATTGTTTCTGATTCCATATTACTTTCTTTGCTGAGGTTACCAAAATTCTCTTTGTCAATACATATGGAAGTAGTGTACACTAAATGCTCGATTGGTTGATTGGGACACTGCGACTGCTGGAACCTGTGTGGTCACAATGCTGTTTTAATTCTTGGTGCATGTGAGTGGAATGAGCTAGTTACATAGTTACATAGTAGAAGAGGTTGAAAAAAGACGTACGTCCATCAAGTTCAACCTATGCTAAATTTAGACAAAAGACACTTTATCCTATATATATACCTACTAATTGATCCAGAGGAAGGCAAACAAAAACCCCCACATATCCAATAATATCTCATAAGGGGAAAATAAATTCCTTCCTGACTCCAAGAATTGGCAATCAGATTAATCCCTGGATCAACATCGTTCCCATGTATACTTATTTGGTATATCCCTGTATACCTTTCAAAAAAGGTCCAACCTTTTTTTGAACAAATCTATTGTATCTGCCATCATTGTCTCCATGGGTAATGAATTCCACATTTTAATTGCCCTTACTGTAAAGAACCCTTTCCTTTGTTGCTGGTGAAATCGCCTTTCCTCCAACCTTAAGGGATGGCCCGAGTCCTTTGTACTGCCCGTGGGATGAATAGTTCTTTTGAAAGTTCCTTGTATTGTCCCCGAATATATTTGTATATAGTTATCATATCCCCTCTTAGACGCCTCTTTTCTAATGTAAATAAATCTAATTTAGCTAGCCTCTCCTAATAAGTTAGATTGTCCATCCCCTTTATTAATTTGGTGGTTCTTCTCTGCACTCTCTCTAGTTCCATAATGTCTTTTCTAAGAGTGGTGCCCAAATTTGTACTCCATATTCAAGGTGTGGTCTTACTAATGCTCTGTAAATGGGCATAATTATGTTTACTTCCCTTCCATCCATTGCCCGTTTAATGCAAGATAAGATCTTGTTTGCCTTTGCAGCTACTGCATGACATTGGGCACTGTTGCTAAGCCTGCTGTCTACAAGCACTCCTAAATCCTTCTCCATCAAGGATTCCCCCAATTTATCCCCATTTAATTTGTAAGTCGCCTGTTTATTCTTGCATCCCAAATGCATAACCTTACATTTATCTGTATTAAACCTTATCTGCCATTTACCTGCCCATGTTTCCAGTCTCTCCAAGTCCTTCTGAAGAGAAATTACATCCTGCTCTGATTCTACTACCTTACACAATTTAGTATCATCAGCAAAGATGGAGACTTTGCTCTCTATGCCAACCTCAAGGTCATTAATAAACAAGTTAAAAAGCAGGAGTCCCAGAACCAATCCCTGAGGTAGTCCACTCACGACTTTAGCCCAACCTGAAAAAGTTCCATTTATGACAACACTCTGTTGTCTGTCTTTCAACCAGTTTTCAATCCAGGTGCATATATTATTGCCAAGTCCAATTTTTTTTATTTTGTACACCAAATTCTTGTGTGAAACCGTATCAAAAGCCTTTGCAAAATCAAAGTAGACCACATCAATTGCATTACCCTGGTCTAAATTCATACTTACTTATCAACGAAACAAATAAGTATAGTTTGGCATGATCTATCCTTCATAAATCCATGCTGACTATTACTAATAATTTTATTTTCCATGAGGTATTCCTGAATATTATCCCGTATTAAACCTTCAAGTAGTAGTCCCACTATGGAAGTCAGGCTTACAGGTCTGTAATTCCCCGGCGTTGATCTAGCCCCCTTTTTAAATATAGGCACCACATCTGCTGTACACCAATCTTGTGGTACTGAGCCTGTGGAAATGGAGTCCTTGAATATTAAATATAATCATTTGGCTATTACTGAATAAGTCTCATTCCCAGCTAGCTCAAAGTCCTACACCCACCACATCATGAATATATATTTATGTAAAAAAAAGAGTGCTACTGAGCGTGGCAAATTTATGCAACAAAAGACAGGGATGTGTTAATCAATTTCTGACTGGTAACAGTTGTAATGGAGGTAGGTGGCACCTCCCCAGAGAGCTCACACCTCACTCACTCCTCCTCAACTTTTTAACTTGGGAGGTCTTTTCACTCTGCTGCAAGAACAGGACTTACTATGGTTCTTTCCCCTCATACAGAGGTAAAGGAAAGGGTTCACAGTGTAGTGTAGAACCTGCATTTTTGGTTATACCTTGACGTTTGGTATGCAGCCTTACGACACTTTGGTTTAACTAAATAACCAAGTAATTATTATTGAACTATTTAAACTTTATACTTATTACCATATATGTTTTGTCAATTGGATGTAGCATTGGGCACCCCAATCTTTGGCTATTACTGAACTTAACTCCTTGAGAACTCCTGGATGTATGCCAGCGGGGCCAGGTGCCTTGTATACTTTAATTTTTTCAAGACTTCTTCCTCAGTTAACCAATTGTTCATTAATATGGAGATTGTAGCTTCCTCCTGCGGCACTACTATTGAAATTTATTCTTCCCTGGTAAACACAGATGCAATTTTTGTTACATTTCTTATATTTCTGAAACAATGTCTCCATCCCTTCTGACTTAAAGAATCTAAACGACTTCCTCGTCTTGTCCTCCCCTACCTGTTTATTTAGCCACATTGGTTTTGACTTATTTCTTTTATACTTATTACCCAAGAGTATACACTGATGAGTGTGCTTTTCTAACAATGTTTTAAAGACTGCCCATTTATCTTCTACATTTTCCCTGCAAAAACATCACCCCAGTGTATTACTTGTAGATTAGACCTCAGTGTATTAAAATCTGCCTTTCTAAAGTTTAAGGTCTTTGTTGAACCCAAGTAATCTGTTTTTTGATCATTTATTTCAAATGAGACCATGTTATGAACACTGTTACCTAAATGTTCCAGGACTTGAATATTTGTTATTACTTCTACATTGTTTGATATGACCAAATCCAGGACTGCCCCTCTCCTGGTTGGTTCCTTAATAATTTGGGTCATATAATTGTCTTTAAGAACCCCCAAAAACCTGTTTACTTTTGTTGTAATGCTAACCTCATTGCCCCAGTCTATGTCTGGATAGTTAAAATCCCCCATTATGCAAACATGACCCAGTTTTGATGCCTTCTCCAATTGCAAATGTATTTTAGCTTCCTCAATCTCACAGAAATTTGGTGGTTTATAGCATATCCCTACAAACATTTTCATTATACTTTTACCTCCACTACTAATTTCTATCCACAAAGTCTCTATATTTTCATCATTCCCTTCCTAAACATCGTCCCTTATAATAGGTTTTAGATCCAGTTTAACATATAAACATACTCCACCTCCCCTTCTAATTGGTCGATTCTTCTGAAAAAGGGAATAACCCTCTAAATTAACTGTCCAGTCATGAGTTTCATCCCACCATGTTTCAGTAATGCCTATTATATCATACTGCTCCCTTGTTGCAATTAATTCAAGCTCCCCCATTTTATCTGTCAGGCTTCTTGCATTAGCAAGCATGCATTTTTATCCTGTACTATTATCTTATCTGCTTCTTCCTTTCTGCACCCACTTGGTTTAGTCTTCAGAAGTTTTCTAGTATTATCTGTATTTACTATGGGTGTCTCACTGCTTGTGAAGCTCGCACTTGCCCCCATTCTACCTCCATAATCCCTTGTATTCTCCTCTATTCTATTTAGTTTATCTGTTTCATTCCCCTCCCCCCCTCACTGCTCACTTGTATTTTACTTACATAAATTTTTCTACACTAGAGTATGTCCAGATCTCTCGCTCTTATGAACTTGGGAAGTCCAGCTACACTGTATTACATCAAGATTCTTACCAGATTTATTCTGAAAATGCCTGATTTCATTATTTAGCACGTGAGTGGGCATCTATAAGATTTTTCACACTTTTGTATTGATTTTTAGCACATTTGCACTGTTTCTTTTTTCTTTTTTATGAGCTACGGAGAGTTTTTGTGTTGTCATCTTGTGCCATTTTATATGTACTTTTCCAGCAGCATTTAATAAATAGCTCTTTTCCTATGCCGCCTGCGTACTATTTTTGTAATGTACAGAATCTTCCCTGCATCAAGGAAAAAAAGGAAGCTTTCAGCACCTGCAGGGAAGCAAGACATGAAAAGCTGATGCTACTTAATTGTACCATGTCTCTCCCCGTAACCCAGTGTTTGTCACTGTCACTTTTCGCCCACCAAACACTAGACAGGGGAAAGTTAGTCAGCATACATCTGTAATTTAAATAAATAATAAAAATATGTGCTCTATATACAGGGCCGAATTGAGCTGCAAAATTTGTGTGTGGCAAATTCCCGGTGTTGGGGGAGGGTGGGAGGTGGAAGTGCTGCTGCTGTTACAAAGGCCTGCACTCTTCCCCTCAACAATTAAACTGATTGCCGGGGGAGAGTGTTGGTTACTGTAAAGGTCTGTTATATTCTCCTGCAGCGTCACCCTCCTTCTGCAGCATCCCAGCGTCAAATTGCATCGCATTGCCATGACAACGTGACGTCACACAGTCTAAAATAATTGCACCCTTTTCCTTTATATTAAGTATAAAAAAAATGAGAAGTAGTCATGTTAATCCAGTTATGATAGTGCAAAATAAATGAATACTTTAGTATTAGGTGATACCTTTTAAATTTGGACTCCTATTTTGCACTGTATAAAACATATAATTTTTCTTTAGCAGTAATGTCATCCATCGGGTGCCTCATTTAATAGAATCTCAAGGGTAAATTGTCAGATTATTTTGAATGGATACAGATGAGAACTGTCTAGTTATATTTATGTATATCCCTAATTTCAGCTCCTTATCATTTATTTTCCCTAAAATCACACGGTCAGTGACTCAGGTATTCCATTAATTAATCTGTATTATGATTTTGTATATATTCTACAGAGAAGTTTGTTTTAGTCAAAATATCAATACTAATATATTAATTAGTTATTAGAGGAATATTACGTTTATTAAGAATCTAAGAATGATCACATAGGCTACGATGTGCATGCAAACATTTCCTCCTTGGCAATCAGGAGATTATGCTTTGACCCCAATTGTCTCTAAGCTAATACTAGACACCCCCAATTCTCTCTAAGCTAATACTAGACACTGCCACAACACATCACTATATGCACCCACTAGCTACCCACTACAGCACCTAGTACCTCCTCCCTGGAGCCCCCTTCCACCTTGTTAAACCCATAATCACTGTAGGAAGTGTGAATTATTTGGCCTTACAAATCCAGATCTTCTTAAATTACTTAATAAATAGAAGGGAACTTTCATAAAGTATATACTACTGTATATCTATATTTGCCTACTTTTTTAACCTAATGCTTTGGCACATGCAGTACTTATGGCGGGGAATTATAATAATATTTTTTTTCTGTAGTACTAACTGTGTAAAAGACAGTGTGAAAAGTTTACATGCACTTTGTTCCTTAGCAATACAGTAGAGTCAAATTTATAGTGCATTTTGTAGATGCACAGTACTGTATGTTACACACTACTGTATAAACAAATAAGACAGCCAACAGCTGGTTATTCGTGGTGCTGTCATCCCATGCCAAATGCCAAAGAGGCACATTTGCCTCCCTCTTAGTATTCATCATGCCCAGGCCTCTAAAATACAGATGCAATGGCCGTTATTCGAAAATTTCAGAGCTGTTTTCGTGTGCTCTGCTGTATTCCATGTGACATTAACGATGCCAATCACACCAAACACACCTGTGTTTACCGCGGTTGATTTGTTTGAATTTCATGGATTCTGATTTCTTTGGGTGCAATTCTTCGCGTATCTGTGGCAGAAATGAATGAATTGTAATGTGTACAGTACTGTGCTACTGTGTCAATTTGCAGGTGTTTAAAAACCAGAACACTAAAATGCCATTTTCTACAGCTACAAGAGACAGATAAGACTTTCTTTTGGGACTGTTATATATGTGCATAAATGTATATATATTTGGGGCTGGTAATTAGCTTAGCTAACCACCCAGTTAGAGAGGGCTGGACTACATGTGTAGATATTCTCCAAAGTGGAGCAGGTTTTCTTTTGCTTATTTTGAATGCTTTTGCTGTGTTAAAGGGACAGGCGCAATAAAGCCTAATTTTAGTTTCACTTTAAACGGTCTCCATTGCGTACCTCTGCACACATCTCTTACACCCTTCCCACACAATTACCCTGATGACCACAACCCTCCTCTTTTGTCCCTAATTTCAAACTAGACATATTATTTTCACTGTCTATATAGAACCAGCTCGATATAACTGATAAAGGACTAAGGATTGAGCTTGTATATAATATGATTGAACAAATAGGTAGAGAGAAAGAAGAGTAATTCTTTAAATTAGATGCACTCCTAAATGTATAGTCCTCTGATGAATGGTAATTTCACAACGCAGTATACAATAGTAAATATTCCAAAGGCCAAGGTGTGCAGCGCACAGCAAAGATGATGAGAGCAGGTCTTGCAGTAAAATTCCTTTATTAGTAAGTCATCTGGATGTGGGACACATCCAGATGACTTACTAATAAAGGAATTTTACTGCAAGACCTGCTCTCATCATCTTTGCTGTGCGCTGCACACCTTGGCCTTTGGAACTTTTATATCAACAGCTGCACGCCATGGAAGGGAGATTCTGGGAAGAACAGTACGTGAGTACACACCTAGGGCTAACCCAATGAGGAAGGGGGAGGTGTCTTTGGACAACCCACCCCAAACTTCAGGGTACCTTATGCCCACTTAAGGTTTAGTACTATTACTTATTATATACCCAGTCTACACTCCCTTCCACATATCTGGTCCTAGCACTGTTAGAGCACCATCACACATACAAAACTACAATAGTAAATAAACAACACCAGACAATCACTTAGGATCATACACAAAAATGGATACATATTATTTACAAAACACACAGAACCCCTATAAGCTCATATTGAACCCCCAAAATAACCACAACATATATATATATATATATATATATATATATATATATATATATATATATATATATATATATATATATATATATATATATATATATATATATACGTATAAGTGTCAAAGTGGAGTGCTACTGAGCATGGCAATATATATTTAAAACCAGAGACAGAACATGAAACACAGATAGAGCTCAGTGCTACATTCATTGACACAAATACACGGTACAGTGCCTATATATATACATATGTATATACATATATATATATACAGCCGAGACCCCTTTTATTCTCCAACATCTCCGAATTTTTTCGGGGATTTTTCCCGAATGACACGCACTTCACCGCACTTCACCGCGTTCATGACGCATTCTGACCGCATTCATGTTGCATTCACACCCGCGGTTAATGTGTTTATTGATAATGGTTCGGATTTAATTGGTTGCAATTCTTCGCGTATCCGCCAGATGGCAGATATTCATGAATTGTAATGCGCATGCGCTTCAGTAATGTGTCAACTTGCAGGTATTTAAAAAAATACCACAGTGGTCTATTGTAAATTAACCTTGGTACTGAAGAAGTTACAATAATGTATCAATTTAGGCTTTTCATATTAAAAACTAAATGCGCAGTGTTCTATTGTCCTGAGAGTCCCGAGATGAGTGCACCGCTCTAGTCTGTGTTCCAAAAACCCGAAAGAACGTACGCTTATTTAATATGATCCGCGATTAATGCAACAGATGATAAGATGGCAACAGTTGTTCAAATTTATCAGTATTTTATCGAAAAGTTTGACTTTTACAAATTTTCACCAGATGCTCATGTGTAGAAGCGTGCAATAAGGAAAAAGTTATGTATCGATCCGTGTTTTTTTCGTATTGATCCCGATGTTATTGGAGGGTATTGGTGTATATCAACGGGTTTTTCCCTTTATCTATGATCATGGAGACTTCAAAAGGCGAAAGGTCATGTTAAAACCAACTAAGAAACATCAGTCGCAGGCAAGCAATGCGCCAGCACCGGCTTTCAATAACGGTCCGACCGTCAGTAAAAACCTGGTGACCGACAACCCTTTTGTCTGTCCCCGCCCGGATACCTGCAGCCTGAGCCGGATTCCGCGTACAGATTCCATCAAGCTTGCATGTACCTAAGCGATTTCCAGCCTCAACAGCTGACTACAGGTGTAGTAGTCCCGCGGTCACCTGTCAACTACGTGTATAATCAAGAATACGGGACTGGCAGTGGCTCGGCGCCAGCTGATTGGCAAAGTCTATGGTGAGTAATCTTGCCGTATTTTATTCTGTTTTTGAAATATCAATGCACAGTCAAGCGAGTCTCCTGTAAGCAATATCATTGGCTGAGCAGCTTCTACAGTAGATACAGCACAATTGGTGGAAAGATAGGCGCATGCGCATTTGAACCTTCTTGAAACGCATATGCGTGTCATCACATCTACAGTAGGTGCATGCGCATGTGAACAGGAGACGCCCCTGAGAAAATTATTGGTGGGACTGACTGTGGGAACTTCTTTAGGGGACTGACTGTACCATTACAGTAAAATGTTTACTTTTTTTTCCTCAGAAAAGAAAACTTTGTCATCTCATGCAGAAAACGGCAAATGGAGGGATTTCGATGGATAATATCGTTTTGTGTTACAATGCCTGTACACTGCTTAATCTGATTAAAAAAAAACACGTACCGGAGTCTACAGTTTAGTCTCCATTGTTATTGATTAGGATAGAATACCTGAAACAGTATGCTGTTGTTTTTAGACCGTATACAATACATTTTTATATATACTGTTTAATAAAATCGAAAAATAAAAAGTATGCATTTATTCTACATGTATTCCAGTACATATGTGTATTCTATACCCGTACAGCATGTATTGTTTTAATACTCTTGTGATGTACAGTACAGTGCTGAGCATGCCTACAGTATACTGTACAGTATGCCTGGACAGTACTGTACAGTATGTGCTAGAAACACTGTATTTTGTTACAGTATAAAAGGAGACAATGGAACAATTTAAAACAAATCAACATTTTCTTTTATTGGTGGAGTAAGTACAAAAATATTTATTTACAAATACTGTACAATTTAAAAACATTTTCCCTGAAGAAGTAGTTAATTCTACGAAACTAGTTGGATGTAACATTCTATTGCCTTATATCTGCTTACATTGGCCTTTGTCTATGTATTGGCCTGTCCTGTTTTTATTTCATCCTGTGTGCTGTTTTGGACACTTGTGAGAGACTTTGTAAGACTGTTCAAACTTCCCTATTGAATCCACCACTGCTGTGTAGACAGTGACGTCATTACACAGCGTCCCGCGACAGAGCGGCATCGTGGCACGCTGAGGGCACCCCAGCAAGCTGCGTTTTAACCTCTGTGCAGAGGATACACCTGCCGAGGTACAGGAGCAGCTTCATATCGGCCAGGAAGCAGGAGCGATTTCACCGAGCCCCAGTACCAGCTGCTGAACCTGGCTGCATGAAGGGAAATCCCCTTGGGAGTGAAAGACTGACGTCCTGCCCCAGAATCAACTGAGCTGCATCAGCAGAGGGAAGCAAGCACCCGAGTTAACAGCTGCCGAGTGGTAAACAGTGTGATACACACTACATGCCTTTTACCAACTTTTTTCATGTACGCAGATATATTACCCCCTTTTTAATTCTATAATATATTGTTGAATTTGCTTCACTATTTGGCGTTGTGCGCTGTTTTCTTTTGTTTCCATTCTCTTAGTGTGTGTGGGGTGCTGAGCCACCCCTGCGTTTACAGCTGCAGACGCCATTATCCCCAACACGGTTATGTGGCACTTATTATTTAATGTATAATTATCTCACTGTGGGAGTAGTGGTTTAATTTTTTTAATTTTTTTATCACTAAATTGATGGTATAGTCACTGCACTGTATATATTTATACATTTAAACTTTATAGATAGTTAGGTAGTAGCGCACAGTTTTGTTTTTTGTTAGTACAGTATGGTGTTATTAAAAAAAAATCTTTATTCAAAAAATTTAAAAAACGCAACGTCTCCTTTATTAAAGTATAGAAAGTCAAAACATTTACAGTAGGAAGGTGTACAGAACAGTCAGTCAGGCCTGCACAACTCCTGTCCTCGAGGGCCGCAAACAGATGGAGAAAGCGACCTGTGGATTTCCAGGCGAGAAGCGGCAGAGTCGTCAAAGCGTAATGGAGAAAGTGACCCGTGGATTTCAGGGACACCAGCGGCAGCGTCGTCGAAGAGCAGTGGAGAAGATGGGCTGTGCGTTTCCGGGAGAGCGGCAGCAAAGTCGTCGAAGCGTATGCATGGCGACGAGGTACAGGTGTTAAAAGTGGGCGTACTCTAATGTGAGTCATTAACGTATAAATACACCATCCATTTTGTCGATTCACTGCACATTGAATACACATCGACTAAACATCGAATATACATTCTAGTGCTTGTATTTCTTTCTACTCGCTGCAATGCCTGTTAAAAAGATTTCAAAGGATCTCAGCATGAGAAGTAAGGAGATGTACACGAGCGGACAATGAATTGCAGATATCCAACGCTGGTTAGCTGCTTCTGGCCTCGTTGTGCCATCAACCACCGTATGCTATCATGCACACGGAAAAACCAAACAACGCACGAGGACACCAACGGTAACTAACGCGTAAGTATATTGATATAACTATATAATACAGTATATCTATTATTGTTTATATTGCTGCCTATTAATAGAACTATATATTGTGTAGATCTATCTCATGTTATAGTTATTTTGGTGTATTTATATAACTACAGTATATAATACAGTATATCTATCATTGTTTATATTGCTGCATATTAATAGAACTACATAGTATAGCTCTATCAAATTTTATAGTTATTTCGGTATATTTATATAACTTTTTTATTTATATAACTATAACTATATAAACTATATAATACTATATACTATATAATACAGTATATCTATTATTGTTTATATTGCTGCATATTAATAGACCTACATAGTATAGATCTATCAAATGTTATACTATTTTTACTGTACTGTAAATGATGTGCTGTACTTCTGGCCTACTGCACTGTAACTTACCGGATTGTTGTTTTTCTGTACACTGTAGGGAGACAACTCTTCTGGTCGACAAAATAAGTGAAGAGAATGATGAGAAGAGTGCCTTAAGGGTCAAATACACTCTGCAGCAAAATCACAATCTCACTGTATCCGGACCAGCATAAAGAAGATGAGACGCAGAATTGGATGGAAATATGGACGTGTGAGGTTAGTACTGGACAGTACAGGAGGTAAAAGTGTTGTTTAAGAAACTGTACTGTACCTCTAAAATTATTCCTTGTCATTACAGAGCGTACCCTATGATAAGGGACGTTAACAAGATCAATAGAGTGGTCCAGGCCCAGGCATGGATCGACAGTGGAGAAACTTTCCAGGATTGCATCTTCACTGACGAGTCTACGGTTTCGCTGGAGAGATTTGCCACCTTTGCACTCCACAAAAAAAGTCGCATATCTATGAAGCCGTGTCCGAAATACCCAGTGAAGATGCATGTGTGGGGTGCCATCTCTAAGCGTGGACCAGGATGCATCGTCATCTTTGAAGGTACAGTAAAAATGTATGTCACATGCTTTTGCCTTATGCACTGTACTGTACTAGTGTGCAGTTTTTTGAGCACTTTTCTTTTCTTGTTATAGGAATCATGAATAAAGCTTTTTTCCAAGATAAAATTGTGCCTGAGATTGTAGAATACATCACACGTGAGTTCCCAGATGGTTACCGTTTCTACCAGGACAACGATCCAAAGCACACTGCGTCAACAGCGCATATTCTTGAGCACGGTATCAACTGGGTGAAGACGCCAGCGGAGTAAGTGCGGTAACCGTGTCTCATTTTTCCCCACTGTTTTACTGCGTACTGTATCTCTTTAACTAATTGTCCTTTTTTCCCCCCTCCAATGACAGATCGCCAGACTTCAATCCTATCGAAATGGTCTGGCATCAGCTGAAGGACCATATCCGAAAAGTCGTGAAACCCTCCAAGAAAGGATGAGTTGGCGCAAGGCATAATGAGTTTTTGGAATGATGTACTCACCGTGGAACGATGCAATAAATATATTGACCATATTGCGACTGTGTAGCCCATTGTGATCGCGCGTAATGGGCAAGCCTCAGGAAGGTAGTATGGTATAGTACTGTACTGTAGTATTGTAAGTACAGTATGATACAGGTAAGTATGGCACAGATTTTTTTTTCCCTGAGAGAGCAGCACTAGCCATCTGGTTAAAAAGTATTTAACAGTAGTCACAGTTCAAGTGTAGACTAGTTTGACAGTACTAACTGCATACTGTAGTCCAATATGGAGTAGCTATACAGTACACAATGCCATAATATGCACCTACAATAACTGCACAATTGTTTTCTTTCCTGAGAGAGTAGCACTAGCCATCTGGTTACAAAGTATTTAACAGTAGTCACAGTATACAGTAGTTCAAGTGTAGACTAGTTTGACAGTACTATCTGCATACTGTAGTCCAATATGGAGTAGCTTTACAGTACACAATGCCATAATATGCACCTAACTGCACTAATTTTTTCTTTTCTTGAAAAAGGATGGAAAGGGGGAGGGGGAGTATCATGTGTACATTAAAGTGTATCTAAAGTACAGTTATGGTTAACACAAAACCTCCCCTCTCTCAATGAACTACACAGAATGAGGAAGAAGATAAAGACGGAAAATTTAATATTATTATATATATATTATATATTATTAATTAATATTATTATCAATGTGCATTATTCAAGATTATCCACCGGCCATCAATTTTCATCTGACAGAAGAACTGAATAAAGACTGCATTTTGTATAATTCATGATTATTTGTATATTTGTATTTTTTGTTCCTGATAAAATAAAATAAATATTTCTTTACATTCATGATAATCATAATCATTGACACCCCCTTCCCCCCACACCTACACCAAACAAAAAGAAAGAATGACAAAAAGTAGTAATTTACTGCATCAACAACATGAATCAGATTATGGTTTTTTTAACTCTCAATTTCACAGTGCTGTGCAAATCAGATTTACATATCAAATTCGAGAAGGGATTATCGCGAGCGTTACCGTAAATAAAGCCTGAAAGGGTTGGGGGGGTGGATGGGTGAGTCATGCGCAGTAATCATCAGCTAGCTCCCTTCCCAAAGAGGATTAGAGTGACTCAAAGCCAACAATAGGAAAATTAATTAATGGTAGGCACGCAGGCGCAGAGAGGTGATGCTCGGCTAGGGACGGATTAAAAACACAATAACAAGCTTTAGAAACGGAATGGATCTGTAGAGGTGTGGATAAGAAAGAGGTTCAAATCCTTGAGCGAGCCTTGTGTGTGTGCGTGGGGGAGGGGGGTACAGGGTACAGCTCCATGAAGGATTAGCTGAACTGCAGTTCAAAGAAATGACATATTTTCAAAAGGCAGGGTTATCATAATAATTTGATCCCTACACCCCCAAATATATAAAAAGCACACAAATCAACCATGTGCAGTCAAACGCACAGTGTCGCAGTCAAAAGCTGCAGCACAGCTTGAATATCGTAATGTCAAGATGGCTTAGGCAGGCTTGTGGAGAAAATTAAAATAAAAAATGAGGAGAAAGAAAAATATATATATATTTTTTTTTGGTCACTCACTCTTGTACTTCGCAAGCTAGCAGTGGTGAAGTTAAAGACGCATGCGCACTAATCATCAGCTATGTAGCAAGCAGGAATGTGATGAAAACCAGAAAGACACACATTCAAAGGAATGGTGTGGAAGAGGTGTACTGTACTGTAGATAAGATAAGAAGTTGAAATACTGCAGTGCAGTACAGTAAATTATCCTGTGTGTGTGCGGGGATGAGCGAGGGGAGAGTGCTGTATATGCCGAAATGTGATACTGTTACAGTCTATGCGTTTCAACAATTTTCAAATGAGACATACAGCACTGCACATGCATGTATAAATATGCAAATTTACAATTACTGCGCACGCACACACAGACTGTGTACTGACGTACTGTAGGTTGAACTGCTAAAGTATTAGACTTTGAAGACAACAGCCCGCGAACTCCCCCCTGAGTTTTTAGACGATATTGCAGTATTGCAGACAGCGCTAATAAAATGCTAATATTACGAGCGCTAAAATATCGCAATATACTCCGGGGAAAAAAACATACTGCATCTGTCCGCGGTTATCAGAGTTGCGCTGATAAGGCCGCATGAGGATAAATGGGGCCGCCACTGTGTGTGTGTGTGTGTATATATCTTGTATAGTTACCAGAGTAGCCAGAACTGGTCCGGTGACAGAGAGACAGCACACAGTGGTATAGAAAAAACCTGTATGAAAGATAACGCAGGACACCAAAACCAACGTTTTGGTCCTCAACAGGGACCTTCTTCAAAACAGCTGTCTGTTGGTGGTTTTCTGGCTATGCATCTTAACTCTGGCTGTGCTCAAAGCTGTGACCATGCAGCAAGCTTAAGCCTATAGGGAACCATGTTAAAAATGGTTTTTGAAGCACAAAGTGGCACTGTGTGCTCATTTGCATGTCATTTCCCAGAATCCCTTGCTGCAGTGGAAGTGCTGTGTGCTGGGTGATAATGGTGAAAGGTGGGGTTGCAGACCTGCCTAAGACATGCAAATGAGCATACAGTTGTATTTCCATTTGCTACAGTATATGCTTTGCTGTGGAGGGTTTTTGTCACGAGTAGCACACGCGTGCTGCTTGGGCCAATAGGAGCTCGCCACGATGTTAAATCCACTCGCCCGGGTGTGCAAATATATAGGTTTGTCAAACACTGTATATATATATACACACATACATACATACATACACGCACACACATACATACACATATATGTATATACACATACATATATATATATAGTAAAAAGAAAAAGAACATAGGCGCAAATAAATGGTGTACTACTAGATATAAAATCAATTAAACTGGGAACATAATAGATGACCATGGAATAGAGTCTCTGAAAGGAAAAAAGAGAAAGCAATATATGGTGAAAGTAAGTTTGTATTTAGAAACTGCGCAACAGTAGAAAGCTACTTACAAAGTAGCAGATCATTCGGGCATATAGGATATTAAAATCCTCTCCTTCCAGCTGTTCGGCGGTCTCCCCTGGCTCCACGTTGGATGCTGGATCTCCGTGTATCGATATGCGTCACCACTGCCTGTGGGTTCCTTCCAATCAGTTCCTACTCCCGCGAGATCGTGAGTGTGACGTCACGTTCCCAGAGAGTTCGTCGGGGCAAAGTCCCGGGGAGAGAACGAGTCCAAATGATCTTTAGTATACTCTATATAGTCTTCTCAAGACCTCCACCCTACGCGTTTCGTCCTACTGAAAGGACTTCATCAGGGGTATGTAGCTGTGTACCCTATTGGCAATTTTATAGGCGGCAATGGCTCCCAATAGGTTCATTGGTTAACTAATGCCTGCATACCTCCTGGGTACACAGTAACATTGTCTGAATGGAAAAAAGTATAAAAAATACATAGCGAACCCATAAATATTTAAAAATACATAATACACTTGCATAAACAATTTTAATAACAAATAATATTAAAATACTGAATTTAAATCAAATAAAATATAAATATAACTAAGATGCAAGAGAAGATATAGCATATATTATCTTAAATAGAATACATTCTTTAGATAGAATATATATTTTAAATTCTTTGAATTTTCAATCAACACAAATTCCTCCCAATATAAATTATAAACCTATACTGGGTTATGTGAAGATACAGGTTTTATACAGTAATCAAAAAATGTTATAAAGATTTTTCAGTCATATATGGTACAGCCAAGAAGACATATATCAATTTTTTTTCAACTTTACTTTTATTGGGTTTTCCATGCATACAGTATATCACCAACAATTGTCTCAGGGGTCAACTGTAACCCGGATCTTTTAACAACACGTAACATGAAAATGACATCAACTGAGGGTAACCTACATTCCACAAACATGACTCACCAAACTGACAAGACACAACACAGACAGGCAAGAAGGGATAGGTGGGGGGGGGGAGGGAAATACTGCACCGACACACTTTATTCGAGCAAATACCCGGTATGTACCTGGCAGATACCTGGAATGTGCCGCTCCTAACCTCTGACAAGCCCCGTTGCATTTGCCTTCCCAGCCTGGGTTCATGCCTGGCTGATGGGCGGCTGATCTGTTAAATGATAATGATTAGGATTTAATAGGCTGCAATGCTTCGCGTGTCTACCAGATGGCATAAATTCATGAATTGTAATGCAGTTTATATATATATATACTGTGCAGTATTGCAGCCAACGGGAATAAAATGCTTCAATCCCTGCTTGGAAAATAACTCAATGCACTCGGGCAGAAAACAGTCACAAACCTCAATACACCCGGGTATACCCGAATTCGTGGGACTAGCCAAGCTCGAATAAAGTGTGTCGCCAGTGTAGGGTGCCCCTGCCGTTGCATCCGTCGTTTCGAACTCCTGGCTTCTTCCCTACTCATCGGGCTCTTCTTTATCAACTACTCTAGCCGTCCATCTCTATGTGGTCGTGGACCCTGCGTTGTCAAAGGAGAACGCACCTGTATCTATCATTGTAGGATTGTGGATATGCTTATCCCCGGGATGTCTGTCTGAGCCAGGCAAGGCGTCCAGACTTTTAGGAAATTTGGGCCGGTGTCGTTGACCAAACTCGTCAACTGTTCCATCCGGCAGACGTGCCAAATTCTGTTTCTAATCTTGGGTATTACTGGTAAATCCGATTGTTTCCACAGTGCTGCTATCTTGCACCTGGTGGCTGTTGCAAAGTGCGCGATTAATTTGTGCGACGCATTTGACAGACCCTGGATCCGTCTGCCCAATAGGAATAACCACGGGTCCAGGGGGATCTCTAAACCGAGTATCTTTTGTATCCAATCTCTAATTTGTTCCCAAATTTGACCAAACTCGTCAACTGTTCCATCCGGCAGATGTGCCAAATTCTGTTTCTAATCTTGGGTATTACTGGTAAATCCGATTGTTTCCACAGTGCTGCTATCTTGCACCTGGTGGCTGTTGCAAAGTGCGCGATTAATTTGTGCGACGCATTTGACAGACCCTGGATCCGTCTGTCCAATAGGAATAACCACGGGTCCAGGGGGATCTCCAAACCGAGTATCTTTTGTATCCAATCTCTAATTTGTTCCCAAATCGGGGCCACCCTCGTGCAAGACCACAGCATGTGTTGTAGATCTGCTATCTCCCCGTACTGCTTTGGGCAGAGCGGGGAGTATCCTTTGACAAATTTAGATAATTTTACTGGGGTATAGTACCAACGCATGAGGACTTTATATGTCTTCTCCTTTAATGTGGTGCAAATTGAACTTTTTGCTGCTGCCTGCAGGATCCCATCCCAGTCCTCGTCCTCTAATGTCTCCCCTAGATCTGTCTCCCACTGTCTCATGTAACTGGGCCCTGTGGTCATCGGAGTCTCAGGACAGATCACTTCCTTGTACATTCTAGAAGTTAGTCCCCGCGTGTCCGTATCTCTAGAACACAGCTGCTCAAAATTTTTCCTTGCTGGTCTAATTGGGAATTTGTTATAAAAATCTCGGAGCTGGAGGTATCTAAAAAATTCCTTGTTTGCGATATCCTTTGTGGATTTAATTTGCTCAAAAGTTTCTATATGTATCCTCCCCTCCAGATCCTTTAATCTTGTGATACCTGCCTGTGTCCAAGCTAACAAATTACCGCTATTCATTCCTGGAACAAAGTCCGTGTTGCTGATTATCGGGGTCATTAGGGAATGTTTGGAAGTGAGATTACAACTATTTTTAGTAGCCTCCCAGACCTTTAAGGAATTGGCCATGGACTGAAGTGGAACCCCCATTTTGATGGAGCTTCCCTTAGGGAGCCAAATCAGATTATGCAGCTCAACCGGGGCACCACAGTTTTTCTCTAGTTCCACCCACCGCCTCTTGTTCGGATCTGCGTGCCACTGGACAATTTGGCTTAATTGTGCCGCTTTATAATAAGCTAACAAGCAAGGTACCGCAAGTCCCCCTTTGGAAGTAGGCCTCTTTAAGATACCTTTTGCATTTCGTGGGCTTTTTTTTATTCCAAATGAATTTCATAATGCTAGGAGAGGATGTCGGAGATCACTAAAGGTATTGGCAGGCTTTGGAAAAGATATAACATCTTTGGGAGGAGGTTCATTTTCACGCTATGCATCCTGCCAATCCAAGATATGCCTCCCCTCATCCATGTCCTGAGAACCTCACCCAGTGTCTTAATCATCTTTGGGTAGTTTGCTTTGTATAGAGTTTTGTAATCCCTGGTGAGATATACCCCTAAGTATTTGATAGCGAAGGCGTGCCATTTAAAATTAAATTTATTTCTATTAATTTTTCTAATTCTTTGGGTAAGTTGATATTTAGAGCTTCTGATTTTGTCTGATTAATTTTGAAACCCGAGATTTGATTGAACCTTCCTAGGATCGCAAAGGTGTTGGGGAGAGATATGAGTGGTCTTGACAGTGTAAAAATCACATCATCGGCGTATAGTGCCACCTTATGGGTCTGGTCTCCAACTGTTATTCCTGCTATATCCGGGCTTTGTCTAATGTGCGCTGCTAGTGGCTCAATACAGAGGGCGAACAGCAAGGGGGACAGCGGACATCCCTGCCTTGTTCCGCTACGAATGCTAAATTATTCCGACGGGAAGCCCTGATGCCGCACCCTTGCCGTCGGGCCCTCGTACAAAGCTAGTATGGCATTTAACAGACGTCTCTCGAAACCAAATGCCTTCAATGTCTCTTTTAAATAGGGCCAGTCTATCCTATTGAAGGCTTTTTCAGCATCTAGACTTAATACCATGGACTGGATGTTTTTTTGTTTAGCCAGATCAATCAAATCTATAATCCTCCTGGTATTGTCCGCCGCCTACCTGCCTTCGATAAACCCTACCTGATCCGAGTGGATTAACCCCGGTAGGACGCTACCAATCCTGTTTGCTATAAGTTTGGAAAAGATTTTAACATCCGAATTGATCAGTGAAATGGGCCGGTAGCTCTTGCAGTCTGCCGGGTCCTTATCAGGTTTATTCATCAGAGAGATTGAAGCCTGCAACATTTGTGTTGGGAAGGAGGCCCCTGCTAGAATTTCGTTAAAGAGTTTTAACAGATGGGGAGCTAGTAATTTCAGATATTTCTTATAGTATAAATTGGAAAACCCATCTGGTCCAGGCGCTTTTGCTGGTTTGAGTGTCTTAATTACCTCCGCCACTTCCTCGAGTGTGAAGTCCTGCTGTATTAGCTCTCTCATATCTCTGCCCAACCTCGGTAGTTTTGCCTCCTGCAGAAATAATCTGAGCAGCTCTGTATTTTTCTGATTGTGGGTGACCTTGTTTCCATCATACAGAGTTTCGTAGAAACATTTAAATTCCTCTACAATTTTTCTAGGGTTGGATGTCAGGTCCCCTCCCTGTGTTCTAATGGCGTGAATGTGATAATTTGGAAGCTTATTTTTGAGTTTATTGGCAAGTAAGGTATCTGGCTTGTTAGCTTTTTCGAAACATTTACGTCTGGTCCATGCCATTTCTCTCTCGGCCTGGGCGGATAAGAGGAGATTGAGCTTTGTTTTAGTGTCTAAAAGTTCTTTCAGATTTTATTCTTGTTTATTAGCTTTATGTAGTTGTGAGAGATCTGCTAGTTTCTTTTCCAATTCTCTGATTTTGGCTTCTCTCTCTCTTTTGCGTTTAGATGCCAAATTCATTAAAATCCCTCTGAGGGTAGTCCCACAGTGTGGAGTGTGCTGACACACTCCCCTCATTCTCCTTGAAATATTCCTCAATCTTATCTCCCACCTCCCTTTCTATATCTGGGATTTTTAGTAACATTTCATTTAGTTTCCAATTCGTTCGAGGTCTGTCTAGCGGAATTAGCGTGCATCGCAGCTCGATAGATGCATGGTCAGACCATGAAATATCATGTATCTCAGTGCGAGAGACCTCTGGAACCATTCTATTTGACACAAGGAAGTAATCTATCCTACTGTATCTGTTATGTGGGTGTGAAAAAAACGTGTACTCCTTCACCCTCTGATGTTGTTCTCTCCATATGTCTGACAGTTGACAGTCTCTCAGACCCTGGTTTATTGTTAACACGTCCTGTCTGTGAGTTGTGTGCGATTTAGTACATCTGTCAAGGTCGGGGTTCAGCGTCCTATTCAGGTCCCCTGCAACAATGATGGTTCCTTTCGCTTTTTTACTTAGCTGATAAAAGAACCGTTTGAAAAAGCCTTCTGCCGGCTCACAGGGAGCATAGATTGCCGCCAATGTGCTTGGCTGCTCTCTAATTGAGCCCATCACTATAATATACCTCCCCTCTCTATCTGCATACATCCCGTCCGTTACCAGTGGGATGTTGTTATGTACTAAGATAGCTACTCCCCTTTTTTTAATCGCTGCTGAGGCCAAAAAGCTTGTTCTAAAGTTCTTATCAAAAAACCTTGGGTAGCTGTCCCTGGAGAAATGTTTCTCCTGCAGAAATAATATCTTTGCGCCTATACGTCGATAGTCTTTAAACGCCAGTTTCCTTTTTGTTGGACTGTTGAACCCCTTTACATTGTGTGAGATAAACACTCGTCGTTACTCATCTTTAGTCCTGTGTATTTTTGTCAGTGCTGTTCGGATGATGACTTGGCTGACCTCCCCTTTGGTGGAGTCCCGATAGTGCCGGCTCTTGTTTGCTGTCTGCCAGGTGGTATATGGCTGGGCGTGGGGGGAGGGGGGGGAACACAGAGGGTAGAAAACAGAAGGGAACAAAAACATATTAATATAATCAACAATTAACTTCGGCACTCGACGCCAGGTCATACCCTCCCTGGCCTCAAGTCCCACGCCTCGGTGCCCTTCCCACTCATGGTGATTTTCTGGTTACTCTTTGCTGCCCTTTGCCACGACCATCCGAGTGGTGGCCCCGAGGACTTTGCCAGGAATCTGAAGAGCCCCTCTCTCCATACCCAGCCTTAGGCCCATACGAACTCCCGAGCAGGCTCATAACCCCCAACTCCTGCCCCTCTCATAGCTACTTTTTACTCAAAACCTTCTCAAACCTTGTATTAACCATTAATTAACCTTTTCATGTTGTCTGCACTTCTTCTAGATGCCTTCTCGTCCCAAGCCCTGTCTGTCTCCACTGATGTCATCCGTCCCCACCTACAGGCACACCTGTCCTAGCATCCCCGCTGGCCCGCCTGAATCCCCCTCTCTACTACTATCTTTCTTACCCACCTCCTTATCTTCCCCTCTATGTTCTCCCGTTCCTTCACTCCCTCTCTATCCTTCTCCTAATCTCTGTATCTCCCCATGCTACCTCCACCTCCTCTCTAACCTCCCTTTCCTTCTCCTTGCCCTCCTTATCCCCCCTATTCACCTGCTCCCCCATTCACCTCCTCCCCCCCCTTCACCTCCTCCCCTTACCTCTCGCTCTCTCTCTGTTACCTACCCCCTTATTTATATCAGACCCCCCTTCCTCTCTCGTCCTACCCTTCCTGCACTACCCCATTGTCCCCGCTTCCTCACTTCCCCCCCTCCTTCCACACCCCTCCACCCCTCCTTCCAAACACCTCCCCCCTCCTTCCAAACACCTCCACCCCGCCTTCCAAACACCTCCCCCCTCTTTCCAAACACCTCCCCCCTCCTTCCACACACCTCCCCCCTCCTTCCACACACCTCCCCCCTCCTTCCACACACCTCCCCCCTCCTTCCACACACCTCCCCCCTCCTTCCAAACACCTCCCCCCTCCTTCCAAACACCACCCCCCTCCTTCCAAACACCTCCCCCTCCTTCCAAACACCTCCCCCCCTCCTTCCACACACCTCCCCCCCTCCTTCCACACACCTCCCCCTCTCCTTCCACACACCTCCCCCCTCCTTCCACACACCTCCCCCCTCATTCCACACACCTCCCCCCTCATTCCACACACCTCCCCCTCCTTCCACACACCTCCCCCTCCTTCCAAACACCTCCCCCCTCCTTCCAAACACCTCCCCCCCTCTTCCAAACACCTCCCCCCTCCTTCCAAACACCTCCCCCCTCCTTCCAGACACCTCCCCCCTCCTTCCAGACACCTCCCCCCTCCTTCCAGACACCTCCCCCCCTCCTTCCAAACACCTCCCCCCCTCCTTACAAACACCTCCCCCCCTCCTTCCATTCACTTCCCCCCCTCCTTCCAAACACCTCCCCCTCTCCTTCCAAACACCTCCCCCCCTCCTTCCAAACATCTCCCCCCCTCCTTCCAAACACCTCCCCCCCACCTTCCAAAAACCTCCCTCCCTCCTTCCAAACACCTCCCTCCCTCCTTCCAAACACCTCCCCCCCTCCTTACAACCCCCCCTCCTTCCAAACACCTCACTCTCTTCCTAATTGTCCCTAATCCTACCCTTCCCCTAGCTGGCCTTTCACCTCCACTGCTGCGCAGCCCATCCCTCATCAGGTCTAGCCCACCCCTCATCCGGTCCAGCCCGCCCCTCATCCGGTCCAGCCCGCCCCTCATCCGGTCCAGCCCGCCATGTCCCCTGTGGCTCTTCCCCCTTCCACGCCTCACCCTGTGTCTCCCCCTTCCTCCCATCTGCTCTGCAGCTCCCTCCTCCCTTCCGGAGTCATCGCCGCGTCTTAGTGACGTCCGCCAACATCACTTCCGGTTCCCGTGCCACCTCCAAGATGGCGCCCGGGAACCGGACCCTCGGCGATGACGTATTTCCGCCCGCCGCAATCTTGGAATCTTCTGCGTGCCAAAACGGACGTTCGCGCCATCTCTCCCTCTTCCCGCCTTCCTGCTCCTGCATGTCAGCTTGGGTGTCTACTTGCTCCCATGTCGCTGCCATCTTCCACTGCCATCTGCTGCCGCCATCCGCCGCTGCCAACCGGGCCTGCGGACCCAGGACCGCCACAGGTATCTTTACAGGGGTTTTCTTCCAGGCCCCTTATGTGCTCTCATTTTAGCCTCTCTTTTTATAGTGGGGCACTGCGGCTTGGGGACTGCATCAATGTCAACTTGGCACACCTATGCCCGGCAACAACATCGGGTGAACTAGTGCCTTTTAATAAAAACAACTTGTAGATTGAACCTTTGAACAGTGTCCATTGCGGAGTATTTATTTATTTATTATCTCCTTGGCAGATTTTGTATTGCTGGACCACGTGGGATCTAGGGGTGCCTCCTCTGTGCCATCGGCTGTCCTAGCCTCCTCAAACCCTAGTTTGTTTAGGAAGGCAGGCCCTTCCTCTAATTCCTTCATGGTGACGGACCGGCCATTTCTGATCACCATGAGGCCAAAAGGAAAAATCCAACGGTACCTGATTGCCTTGTCCCTCAATTTCTTAGTAATAGGGAGCAAATGTCTCCGACGTGCTAGTGTGGAGGGTGCCAGATCTTGAAAGATCAAAAGCCGGGTGCCCTCAAAATCCACCGCAGGTAAGGGTCTTGTTTTTTGCAGGACAGCCTCCTTGGATCTAAAATGGTGCATCCTCACAATGATGTCCCTAGGCTGTTCCGACTGCATCGGTTTCGCCCGCAAGGCTCTGTGACATCTGTCCAGTATCAGGTATTCTTTCGGTGTATCAGGGAGTACACTCTCTAGCCACCGCTTAACGTAGTCCTCACAATCCTGTACTGACTCCGGCACCCCCCTAATCCTTAGATTGTTTCTGCGGTCGTGGTTTTCTGCGTCCTCTTGCCTGTCTTTAATTTCATTAATTTGACTCTGCAGGTCCGCCGTTTTTTTATCATTTCTTTTTATTGATTTTATTGTTTGGTCCACTTTAATCTCTAATGCTCCAGTTCTCTCCCCCAGCCCTGTAACTTCCTTCTTCAGCTTGTTAATCTCCACTTGCATCATAGATTTCATGTCCCTATATAGCTTGTCGAAGTCACATTGCCTCACTGGCCTCTGTGCTGTGTTCATTTCTTCTTCATCGCCTTCCAGTTCTGCTTCAGATCCTGTGTTAGAAATGGGTGCCATTTCTTCCTCAGCACCTGCTCCCCGGGCTTTCCCAAAATATTCAGGTAACCCCTTCTTCCTCTGTGTTTTCACTCCTCTCTTTGACATCCTGCTGCCTTTATGAATCTTTCGTGATGTTTGGCGACAAAATCCGGTTATTTTTATGAGTTTTGAGTGCTTATATTGTTCAGCGGGGCTCAGAGCAGCAAGGTTATGCTACCATGCTCTTTGCTTTCGTAGCTCCGCCTCGACATATATCAATTTTTGATTGAAAACAATACTATGAGTATAAATCTAACATAGAGTTAAATAACGGCCCGAGCAGGCATTCAAATCATTGGGATAAAGACATGTCTCAATTTTTATGTCCATATTGAAATTTATTATCCTCAATTACTGCATGAATGCAGCAAGATCTATGTCTGTGTTGAGACCAAGTGGAACCAACGTTTTCATAGTATGGATCCACTTGGTCTCAAGTTTGGAAATGGCATTGACATTATCACCACGTCTCCAATTGGAGGTCAGTTTGTCGATACCAATAAATTGAGTGCCTGCAGGGTCGCTACCATGCTCTTCATAGAAGTGTCTAGACAATGTGTGTTGTAAAAATCCTTTTTGTATGTTTGTGATGTGTTCAGCAAAGCGTAGTTTGAGCTTTCTTGTAATATGTCCTATGTACTGTTTTTTACAGGGACATTGTACAAGGTATACGATATTGGATGAATCACAATTTATAAAATGTTTAATGTTATATTGTATTCCTGTATGAGCCAAACGAAGAAGCGGTGCACTGAGGTAAGTATGGAACCCCACGCAGCTCTAACAAAAAACGACTAATTTATTGCAAAAAAGGGAACAAACATCATGAAGCTAGGAACGATGTTTGTTCCCTTTTTTTCAATAAATTAGTCGTTTTTTGTTAGAGCTGCGTGGGGTTCCATACTTACCTCAGTGCACCGCTTCTTCGTTTGACTGTTCCGGTTACTATTGCTGGTTGCACGTGGATCCCAGGACACACATCACTGCAGGCATTCACTCAACGGTGGTTCACCCTCATCTCATCGGTTACACCGGATCAAGCAGCGTGACAGCATGTATCTTCATTGGCAGAGTGGATGGTGGGTGACTTAGCGTCAGCCTGGCTGTTCTTTGGATGGTCGGCGACTCTTAGTGTCACCTCACCTTACCCCTCCCCCCAGCCTGCTCCACTGGGTCCGCTTAATACGCTTGATTAGAGTGTCATTTATATGCTGCAGACGTGTGTCATCATTACCTAAGAATAAGATATTCTACGGTTGTTGGCCCTTGAGCACTGGCTGCAGATTTCTTCTGTGTTTCCTCTATTCCAGTATGAGATGATATGAAACTTTTTGTTTGTTTACAGCTATGCAAATTTATTTTGCACATTTTGCATTTAAGGCACTTAAAGAAGTCTTTTGGTTCCATAATGTACTTTTAGATATAACTTTTTGGGAAGATTTTAGACAACTAGGTGCTATTTGTTTTTTCAAAGTATCTGCTTTGGTGAAGAGCACTCTAGGGACTGATGGTAGATGATATTGTAACATGGGATCTTTAAGTACCAAAGGCCAGTGTTTTTTATTCCCTTTTCTAATTAATGGGTCCAAGGTTTTGTATTGAGTAATGAATACAACATCTATATTTTTCTCCAATTTGTCAGCATGTTCGTCTCCTCTTGTTTTGTATTGTAATAGTTCTTTTCTATCAATATTGCTTACTTTTATATATGCTTGATCCAGTACTGATTTTTTGTAATTTTTAGTTTTAAATTTATCAAGCATGGTTTCGGGTTGTTGTTCATATACACTATTCTTTGAACAATTACGTTTTACTCGATGTAGTTCACCCTGTGGAATATTATTAAGCCAGATATTTAGGTGGTTGCTTTCTGCCTCTATGTAATTCAGGCAACTAACAGGTTTATAATAAGTTTTAGTGCGTATGTCGCCGTTTTCAATGTAAACAAGTAAGTCAAGAAACTCAATTTCACTAGTGCTAAATTTAGAGGTGACAGGCAAATATATCAAAAAGTGGCGCTCCAAAATTATAAACACATATGTGAAAAAATGTGATACTTATACAAACATGAATTAATGCTGCTTAACCCGGTGTGGGGTCGTTCTCTCGATCCCGTGGACAGTGAAGAAGTGAAGATCATCAGGAAGCGCAATGTCATGTAAAAAACAGAAGAAAATTCCCTGATGGTGCAGTATTGTGATTGATATGTGATAAATATCAAGGTGCAGTGTGCTGGATACTCACAAGTGTAGAGTGAGCAATGTTCCCATAAAGGTTTCTTTATGTGTGTCAGCCCGTTGGACCGTCAGACAGGTAAGTGGAATGGTAAGTGCTGGAGACCTTAAGTGAATAATAAAACGGACATAGTGCAGACTGTACAAAATATCTTTAAAAGTAAGTATATGTGCAATACACTCACATGGTTTTAAAAGGTAACAAGCGTTTAGATCACACAGGTTGGATCTCAGCAATGAATGAGCTGTTCTCTGTCCCCCCTCTGCCTCGGCAGGCGTGCGTGTCACCGGTGCGTCTCACCCTAACCGGAAACCGGAAGTGACGTCATCTGCTCTGGGGGACGCCGATCCTGTGGGAGTTTTTCTCATCAGCCTCACTCTACGCGTTTCTCCGTATTGCGGTTTCTTCAGGAGTGTATGGCTGACATGCTCTGGGAGGATTTTATACGCTATGCTCAGATCCCATTGGTGGACAATTAAGTATGGTGATCAAAATCAGTAATTAGGGCAGGGATTACAGGTGTAAACAGGCAATATTTGTACAACTCATATCAATCATATATGAGTATAAACAGACATAAAAGTTATAAGACTCATATCATACATATATGGGTCTTCCCAAAGGATTTTAATAAAATAAACTTAAAATTAACGATATACACAAATTGGTTAAAATAGTTAAAATAATTAAAATAGATTAAATTAACCGCTACAACATGATTAACCCCTAAATAAACTGAGCTGGTCTTATAATAACAGGCATGGTGATGTAGTTTATCTAGTGGAGAAAAGACAGGCATGTTAGAATCATTCACAGAAAAGGTTTTATGTCGAACTCAAGATTTAAACCTTGGGGGGAAATGGTTTTTAGCTCGAATATCCAGAATGATTCCCTCTTAATTAAATTTAAGTCTCTATTGCCCCCCCTCCAATGGGGCAAAACTTGCTCTATGGCTTTGAATGAGAAGCTGGCAGGATTGGAGCTATGTGTCAATAAAAAATGGTTCGAAACACTGTGGGTTGTGAGTTTGCGTTTTATATTACCCAGATGTTCTAATATACGCGTTCTAAGCGGGCGTATGGTCTTCCCAATGTATTGTAAGCCACACTCACATTCCGCAAGGTAAATGACATGACTGGATCTACAGTTCAAATGCTGTTTAATCTTATAGGATTTCTGTGTTACATTAGATTTGAAACTGTATACTTCTTTGGAGCTATGCTGGCAAGCAGTGCACATTTTATTTTTTGAATGTAAAATGTGCACTGCTTGCCAGCATAGCTCCAAAGAAGTATACAGTTTCAAATCTAATGTAACACAGAAATCCTATAAGATTAAACAGCATTTGAACTGTAGATCCAGTCATGTCATTTACCTTGCGGAATGTGAGTGTGGCTTACAATACATTGGGAAGACCATACGCCCGCTTAGAACGCGTATATTAGAACATCTGGGTAATATAAAACGCAAACTCACAACCCACAGTGTTTCGAACCATTTTTTATTGACACATAGCTCCAATCCTGCCAGCTTCTCATTCAAAGCCATAGAGCAAGTTTTGCCCCATTGGAGGGGGGGCAATAGAGACTTAAATTTAATTAAGAGGGAATCATTCTGGATATTCGAGCTAAAAACCATTTCCCCCCAAGGTTTAAATCTTGAGTTCGACATAAAACCTTTTCTGTGAATGATTCTAACATGCCTGTCTTTTCTCCACTAGATAAACTACATCACCATGCCTGTTATTATAAGACCAGCTCAGTTTATTTAGGGGTTAATCATGTTGTAGCGGTTAATTTAATCTATTTTAATTATTTTAACTATTTTAACCAATTTGTGTATATCGTTAATTTTAAGTTTATTTTATTAAAATCCTTTGGGAAGACCCATATATGTATGATATGAGTCTTATAACTTTTATGTCTGTTTATACTCATATATGATTGATATGAGTTGTACAAATATTGCCTGTTTACACCTGTAATCCCTGCCCTAATTACTGATTTTGATCACCATACTTAATTGTCCACCAATGGGATCTGAGCATAGCGTATAAAATCCTCCCAGAGCATGTCAGCCATACACTCCTGAAGAAACCGCAATACGGAGAAACGCGTAGAGTGAGGCTGATGAGAAAAACTCCCACAGGATCGGCGTCCCCCAGAGCAGATGACGTCACTTCCGGTTTCCGGTTAGGGTGAGACGCACCGGTGACACGCACGCCTGCCGAGGCAGAGGGGGGACAGAGAACAGCTCATTCATTGCTGAGATCCAACCTGTGTGATCTAAACGCTTGTTACCTTTTAAAACCATGTGAGTGTATTGCACATATACTTACTTTTAAAGATATTTTGTACAGTCTGCACTATGTCCGTTTTATTATTCACTTAAGGTCTCCAGCACTTACCATTCCACTTACCTGTCTGACGGTCCAACGGGCTGACACACATAAAGAAACCTTTATGGGAACATTGCTCACTCTACACTTGTGAGTATCCAGCACACTGCACCTTGATATTTATCACATATCAATCACAATACTGCACCATCAGGGAATTTTCTTCTGTTTTTTACATGACATTGCGCTTCCTGATGATCTTCACTTCTAAATTTAGAGGTGAAGTGAAGATTAAATGTGTTAAGATTAATATAGTAAAAAAAAGATAACAGTGTATTAGTGTCCCCTTTCCAAATAAAAAATATATCATCCACAAAACGTGTCCATAGGACTAGATTTGCACCAAACTTATGTGAGGACCAGATAAACTGATCCTCCCACTTACCCATAAAGAGGTTCACATAGCTTGGTGCAAATCTAGTACCCATGGCGGTGCCTCTAATTTGTAAAAATAATTTTTCATTAAACCAAAAATAATTATGTGTTAAAGTGAATTTAATTAGTGATACCAAAAAATCAATATGTACTTTATTATATAAACCCTCTTTTTCCAAAAAATACCGAACTTCTAAACACCCCTGAGTGTGATCAATAATTGTGTAAAGTGAGGTGACATCACACGTGACTAAATAATATTGTTCTGTCCAAATAATATCCTGTAGCATATTGTTCTGTCCAAATAATATCCTGTAGCATATTCAAAATGTGTGTAGTGTCTTTTAGATGTGATTTGAGTTTCTTGACTGATGGTTGCAAGAAGAAGTCTAGATATGCTGACAAATTGGATGTAATGCAGTGTATACCAGAAATTATAGGTCTGCCAGGGGGGTTTAAAGGATCCTTGTGTAATTTTGTAAGTAATAAAATATAGGTAGTATGTTTTTTTTTATTAATTCTTTTGTAATACATTTCTTTTTTAAACCTAAAACTAGGAGATTCTCCAGCTCATACAAGAAATCTTCTGTTGGGTTAGTACAGAGTCTTGAATATGTACTTGTGTCATCCAATAATCGAAGGGATTCCTTGATATAGTCTGATTTATTGAGGATCACCAATCCTCCACCTTTATCGGCTGTTTTAATGACTATATTGGTATCCTTTTTTAATTCTTTTATTGCTAGATATTGTTTTTGATTAAGATTTCTCTTAATATATTTATTTTGCTTTGCTAATTTTTCTAAATCATCTTGAACTAACTTTTCAAACATGTCTAGACATCCCCCTTTGAGATAACTAGGATAGAACTGTGATTTCTTTTTGAAGGGAGTGTGGTGTATTTCACTGGTGATAGTTGGTAGAACACTAGGTATATTAGATGTGGTATGTAACTTTTGTTTCAAAAAATATTTTTTAAGGGATAAGTTACGTACAAATTTTCCTACATCTATATAGGTATTAAAGGTGTTCATGGTATTAGATGGAGAGAAAGAGAGGCCTTTATTAAGTTTCTGTATTTGTTCATTTGTTAGAAGTTTTTTACTTAGATTAAAGATCCCTTCTTGTTTCTCTATTCTATTGAATTTTTCTTTATTTTTGGTCTGGTGCCCTCCTCTTTTTCCTCGTTTGGTGATCTTTATCTTTTGCTCACCAGTGAAAGTTTTGGTACATCTCTCTCCTTCAATTGTTCCCTTTCCACATTTGTTTTCGAAGTTATCTCTGTTGGACATTGGAATTTTCGATACATTTTCCAATTCTGGAAACACTTCCTCTCCTATTACTTTATTATTTATATATTGCTCCGCTCTAGTTTCACCTCCATATTTCCCAATCTTTTCCTGATTTGGAGTATTAATATTCTGTCTTCTTTGCTTACCCCTATACGACTGTTTCCTTGCACCATTGGGGTTAGAATTAAAAAAATTATTATTATTAGGTTTTCTATTCTCAAAAGGATGAGGGGGTTCCCTTTTATGTATATTACTATCCATTCTAGGGGGGCTCTGGTTGGATGGCTTTTGCTCTTTCCAATTACGATAGCAATTCTTCTCATAATCTTCCCTATCTCTTCTAAATTTCTTTTGTTTATTTAATTTTATCTCCTTCTCAACACTTTGTACTTTATCCTTTAAAATGAGTTCAAATCTTTTATATTACTCACTTGAATAATGTGGTTCCAATTGTGCTTCCAATTTTTTTTTTATCTCTGAGTCAGTATATGCTATATGCAGTATATATGCAGTATATGCAGAGTATGCTATATCTTCTCTTGCATCTTAGTTATATTTTATTTGATTTAAATTCAGTATTTTATTATTATTTGTTATTAAAATTGTTTATTTAAGGGCATAATGTATTTTTAAATATTTATGGGTTCGCTATGTATTTTTTATACTTTCTTTCCATTCAGACAATGTTACTGTGCACCCAGGAGCTATGCAGGCATTGGTTAACCAATGAACCTATTGGGAGCCATTGCCGCCTATAAAATTGCCAATAGGGTACACAGCTACATACCCCTGACAAAGTCCTTTCAGTAGGACGAAACGCGTAGGGTGGAGGTCTTGAGAAGATTTCTTTAGCCTTCCCTACCTTTGAACTGTCAGCAGTGTATACTAAAGATCATTTGGACTCGTTCTCTCCCTGGGGCTTTGCCCCGACGAACTCTCTGGGAACGTGACGTCACACTCACGATCTCGCGGGACTAGGAACTGATTGGAAGGAACCCACAGGCAGTGGTGACGCATATCGATACACGGAGATCCAGCGTCCCATGTGGAGCCAGGGGAGACCGCCGAACAGCTGAAAGGAGAGGATTTTAATATCCTATATGCCCGAATGATCTGCTGCTTTGTAAGTAGCTTTCTACTGTTGCGCAGTTTCTAAATACAAACGTACTTTCACCATATATTGCTTTCTCTTTTTTCCTTTCAGAGACTCTATTCCATGGTCATCTATTATGCTCCCAGTTTAATTAATTTTATATCTAGAAGTACACCATTTATTTGCGCCTATGTTCTTTTTCTTTTGACTCCATATATAGCATTATTGTGTTTAGTGCAAACATTGTGGCAGCATCTACATGGTACATTTTCTGTTTCTGCTGTGATACATAGCGCACTTAGGGCCTCATGCAGTAAGCAGCGAAAAAATGCATTAGCCAGTTTAGCAATTAGCCATGTTTTTGGCGTGTTAAACTGGCTGTATGCTGTAAGGGGCGAATCCCTGGCGAATGAATTAGCCACCACCATTTTATGAAATGGCGTGTAACCGGTGGCGGGACGACTGCCTGGCGAGAAACTGCCGAGAAGCCGTCCCCTGCCGAGTTGTGTTTGCAGCAGAGAGAGATCCGCTGCTCTCTCGGCGCAAACATCAGCACAATAAAAATTATTTCTAAAACAACTTTTATTCATAGTGTACATGTGCAGGGGGTCTCCGGAGTTGAGCCGCATTGGTTTCAGGTCGGGGGACCCCCTGCTTCCCGAGATACAGCCCCCTTTATGAGGTGCCGGTATCCCTCTGCATTTAAAGGTCCCGATCACGTGACCGCGGCATGTAAACAAAGCAGAGGGATACCGGCACCCCTAAAGGGGCCTGTATCTCGGGGAGCAGGGGGTCCCCGGACCTAAAACAAAAGTGCTTCAGCTCCGGAGACCCTCTGCACATCTACAGTAGGAGTAAAACACACATATCAATAAAGACTCGTTCCTTACCTTACAGGGTATCTGCTACGGTAGCGAAGCAGCATGAATATTTATTTAATAATACTGTACAGTGAGCAGGGGGTCCCCCGAGCTGAACCGCATCACTTTGTGGACCAGGGACCCCCTGCTTCCCGAGTTGCAGGCCCCGGTATGTGTGATCGGATGGGCAGTGTCGCCGCCATGTTTATAGCGTCCCATATGCTACGTGCCCGCAACAAACATGGCGTCCACACTGTAACCGATGCCCTAAACCGGGGCCTGTAACTCGGGGGGCCATGTGTAAGTACCATGTGACAGGCTTTCAATAACGTTATATCCGTTCTTCCCCAAGCTTCTGTCACATGGTACGTGAACCAATCAGAGTAGGGATAGACTTCCCACGCTCTGATTGGCTGCCGTACCATGTGAGTCCGGCCATGTGTCTTTTCATGACGTCATCTTAAAGGCAATTGAAGCAAAGCCATTCTGATTGGCTGTGCTTTCTTTGCCTTTAAGTGACGTCATCATTTTTTTTTTACATCGGCCAAAACACATGGTTTTCACGGCCCAATCAGGGCCGTGGGATCCATATGACGAAAATGTGACGTCATAGGCCTTTAAAAGCCTATGTCGTCTCATTTTGAAGCCAGACGCCGAGGAGGAAGGACCTCCTACTGAAGAAAGAAGACCAGGGCGTGGCACCGGACGGCAAGAAGACACCGGAAGAAGGTAGAAGAATACAGATGAAGATGGATTACAACTAGAAGACCCCTGGATTGTCGTGTTTTATTATTTTAATGTTTATTATTTTATGGTTTTTTATTTTATGGGTTCCTGTTCGTGGATTGGTTCGTGAGTAAGCTGATCAACGGGAGTCGGTGGGGGCAAGTAATGGTAAGTTAAATAAAGAAATGTATTTAATGTAACTGTGTTTTTTTTTGCTTTTTCATGTGTTCATTTTTTTTTATGCATATCATTTCTTGCCACTGTATGTATGTATGTATGTATGTATGTCTAGAGAGATATATACATATAGGGTAAGAAATGATAGTGTTGTTTAAGCTTGATTTTCTGTATTGTAAATGATTGTGGCTATGCTGCTATGCATAGATGTGTGTTAAATGTATTTTATTATTAGAGAGATGTAAGTTTTGGGCTTCTATGCTGTACTGTAGGTTATGGAGAGGCTTGCTTTAGTATATTGTAATTGTTGGTGTCCTTTTTTGTATGTTTTGAACTTGTTCTCTGTTACGATAGCTATAGTTAATTGTGTAATTGGTATGGATGGTATTTTAATTGTTTAGGGATGTAATTCATGTGTGTTAATTCATTGATGGTGACTTTATTTGCTTACATAATATACTTCTTGTGATGTCAGGCTATTTGAGTTGGATTACTGTATTGTTAATATTGATTTGCAGCGTGTACATGTAGTTTACATGTTATGCTACATGCATACACTGTAAATGCAATGTTTTAAGTGTCATTTGAGGCTTCTGATTGAATGATTAAATGAGATTTGTTTAGGAAATTGCTTTTTAATTCATTGAGGATGTTATGCATAAGTGGTGTTGCCATTGCAGGATGGCTTCACCCCTTAATTACCTTTGAGGTTAGTACCCGATAAGGTGATTAAGGGGTTCATTGGTATGTTAATGTAATTGAGATGTATTGGCTATTTATTATTTTGGCAACGGACCCCAAGGATGATGCTGGCGACGGAGCCTTCTTATTGATGAGGTTAGTAGAATATTTTTTATTTTATTACGGTATTTAATGTGTTTAATAATGGCCAAATAATGTATTATCCCTATGTGGATAATAGTTATTTGGCACATTATTGTACTGTATGTGCTGGGGGAGGGGGTATTGGCCCCAAGGGTATTTGGTAGGACTCCCCTGTGGGTAGTGGGTGAGGGTGGTTAGGCCTCAGGGTTGGGGGGGGTTAGTGGGGGAGGATATGTGGGTGATTGTGGGTTAACCCATTAATGACTGTAGCGGTAAATAACCGCTATGGTGATTAAGGGGTTAGGGGACATTACATTGGATGTTTTAATTCTTGTCTGTTTTGCAGAAGCGGATGGGGCATGGGCAGGATGAAGATGAGGATGGCCTTCATCGTGGCAGCCGCACATGGGTGAGTGCTATATGTATTTAATGTCTTTATTGTTGTGTATGTATTTTAAATGGACAACTGCACTATTATCCATTTGTGGATAATAGTCATTGTGCCCATTACTATACTGTATGTTAGGGGGGTATAGGTGTTGTTGGGGTCATATATATATATTTATATATATATATATATATATATATATATATATATATATATATATATATATATATATATATATATATTTATTTAGTTAGTGTGGGGCTGGTGTGTGTAATTTTTATTATTGTGGGTAGTGGGGGTGGGTGAAGGGGGTATTAGCCCAAACGGTGGTTGTTTGGGGCTTGCGTGTGGGTAGTGGGAGGCCTTAACCCCTTCATGACCGTAGCGGTATTAACCGCTACGGTCGTGAAGGGGTTAAGTGCACCCGCAACCCCCCCGCAAGCCCTAAAAAAACAACAAGGGCCAAATACCCCCTTCACCCACCCCCGCTACCCACAATAAAGCTGGCACAGCTCTTTAACCTCTTCATTGCCTTAGCGGTTAACCGCTAAGGTAATGAAGTGGGCTTTAAATGTATTTTTCCTGCCTCGGATGCATGCCGGGGGGCTCCGGTGCTGGTATTAATGGTGTCAGCTCCGGAGACCCCCGGCATCAATCCCAGCCAGGAAAAAGGCCTGAATTTTTTCTCAGTGCCGATCCGCCACTCATCCGCTGCCTCTGAGCAGCAACTTGCCATCTTTTTCTTGCGTGGCTGATCCGCCAGCAAAATGGTATTCTAGAGAGGCGATTAGCTCCGCTTAGCTACTCGCCTCTACTAGAATAAAAGTTGGATTTTTTGGCGGAAAGTGCCTTCTCGCCCCGCCACCGGCGTAAAAAAAAAACGCCAGCCAAACTGGTGTTTTTTTTTAATCTCGACACTTTCTCGCCCGTTACTGAATACGGATAGGCTTTTTAGGTGGGAAAGTGGCGAGAATAGCCTTTCCGCCGCTTACTGCATGAGGCCCTTAGTATTTTATAGGAGATATATATATATATATTTCCGTTCATTATTTTTTGATTTAATAAATTACCATTACTATTTTTGCATATACTTGTCTGAGTGCTTTTTAGAGGTTTTCTTTTTTGTGTTTATACATTTACCCTTTCCTCTAGCACCACGTAGCAGTTAACGTGTTTTCTGTGATTTCTTTCTCAGATTTACTTTTTCTGGTTAAGATAGGTTTAGACATTGCATATATTAATTGGCAGTTGATGCGGTATTCACCAAAACTTTGGACAGAAGCAGAAGAACAACCATAAAAGAAGGAAGAAGTAAGAAGAAGACGAGGAAAGAAACATTTACGGGACAGTACTTACACAAGGCCGTGTAAGTGTTTAAGTTATTATTTTATTCTATACATTACCACCCCTGCACCGATTCATCTGAGAATAAGATCTTTATTTTTTCCACATTGGATTTATACATTTATTATCTCTCAAACCTGTGCTCCCCCCATGTCCCTCTTTGTCTTTCTGTATCTATAAGGATCCTGGATAGGTCCTACGGGGGGTCCTTTGAGTTATAGGAAGAGACTTTGGAAGCAGCTGCGAACCTTAGTAATTATAAGGTCGTTACGTTTTTATTATTTATTTATTGCCCTATTACATTTTTCACCCAGAGGGAGCGCCCGGGCACTTTTCTTTTGCTATTGGATTGACTCATGTCCATATTGATCAAGGACTCTCTATCAGTGGCGAGAGCAGAATCAAAAGCCTGTTCAAGATCATTGGCTATATATCCTCTTGACAGGAACCTCCCCTTCATCTCCTCCGCCCGTCCAAAAAAATCAATTGGTAACGTGTTTTCTTTGTTTCCTAAACTATTAGGCTCATATAAATGTGGACGACGCAAAATATGCCCCAATATGACCAAATCCACACACTTTGCCAACCGAGATGGGACACGCAGGTTCAAAATTAAATCATTCCTCACGTCAAACAGAATGTGTTGTGTATCTACTGATATGCGGATGCAGCAAACAGTATGTAGGCCTCACTAGTAGAATTCTTAAGATTCGTATTCTTGAGCATTTGAGGCTTATAAGGAATAAAGATATGCTGCACCTGGTATCTATCCACTTCAATACTTGTCCATTGGGTTCACTAGGGTCACGAGGTGGAGATCGCATTAAACTCTTACATCAGTGAGAAGCACACTGGATCTTTACGCTTCAAACACTGCAACCCAATGGACTAAATATTGATGGGGACCTGCGTTGTTTCCTCTGAAATTTGTATTTCTTATGATTCTGCCTTATTGTTTAACTTTACTTCACACTATGACATTAGAATTGATTGTTGTAATAATATTCTATATGTTTTAAAGTTGTATTGTGTTATTTTGCCCCTTCCATATTGTTTATTTTCTTCACTTTTTCCTTTCCTTTCCCCCCTCCTCCCCCACCCCCTCTCTTCCCCCCTCCCCACCCCCCCTCTTCATAATTTCTTTTTCTTCTCTTCTTTTCTTCTTCTCTGTTCCTGCTCTTTATGGACTAATTAATTTATATTTTTTTGAATAAGTTTAACTATTCTCTATGTGTTATTTAAAATAACATTGAGATTTGGCCGACATGGCTATTTGAATAGACTATGTTTGCCATTTAATATTAATTATAATAGTCCTAGATACCAGGTTCTTTGGGAAATGTTGCATAGAGGTTGTTTATAAATTATCCCTGATTATATTACATCTAATATAACATATCTGGTGTTTAGAAGACCACAAATATATGTAACTATATAATGGAAAACTATATGTGGTGCTTAAACATGATTTAGTGTGAGTTAGATATAATCAAATCTATTTGTACATCAGGGGTTAAATATAAGTCCATTTTCGCTGGCTTTTTTAGTTTAAATATGAAGGCTCAGACCACGTCTCCCCACTCCAAGATGAAGCGCTGATTCGAGCGTGAAACGCGTTGAGGGGGAGTCTGTGGTGTACTGCTGCGGCCAAGTTTATTCGAGCATTTGCCCGTTCTTGGCCGCAGCAGTAGCCTGGCGCGCGCCCGAGAGTGACGGGCGCGCGCCGAAGCAGCGGAAGAGCGCCCTCCGATCGGGGTGCTCTCCCTACCGCTGCCGGGTCCGCCGGGTCCCCCGGAACCCCCTGCCGCTGTCCCGCGATCGCGGGACACCAGGGCTCCCTCGGGGAGCCCCTGGACGCGCGTGCAGGGGGCGCACGCTCCCGAAGACGCGTGACCGCGCGTCTATGACGCGCGGCACGCCGAGGGGCGGCCACTAGCAAGCCGGGAAATCTCCCGGCTTGCGGTACCGGCCACACTCGAATAAAGTGTGTCGGTACTGTAGCTGTGTGTTCGTGAGGTCCAATAAAGTTTTTGTTCTAACCCGGAAGTGCCCTGGAGTTTGTGACAGGCTGTAGCGCCAGATTCCTTCCATCCTATGCCATTTCTTCAGAAGGCTGCACGCCCAGATATCGGAGATCAGAGGAGAGCAGGACCAGGTTTATGAGCCTACATAGGTAAGGTTTTTTCCTTCCAAGCTTTGACTTTATTTTGGTCCGTGTATACTCTCCAGCTCCACTCTATGTGATACTCACTGACATCTTAGCGTGCCTCTACTAGACTGCCTGAGCGCAGGACAGATTTTTTCACATCAGTTTAAATGGGCTCCATATGAGTGGATATTCCAGGCAAAAGGTGACACATTGTGTGCTCATTTGAATGTCATTTTCCAGAATCCCTTGCTGCAGTGGGAGCACTGTATGTGAGGTGATAATGGTTGAAAAGCAGGGTTGCAGACCTGTTTAAGATATGTGAATGTGCTCACAAGTGATATTCTTTATTGGTTATATGCTAACGGTGGAGGTTTTCCGTCGCCTTTTTCACCTACAGTACCATAACTTAAAAGTATATATATATATATATATATATATATATATATATAGTCAATGAAAAAATAGTTAGCACTCACAGTTTCTCAGTAAAGGCAGATGCTCGTCCCATATATAAATGTATACACCTGAGGAAGGTCCCACTCTGGGGACCGAAACGTCGGCTGCCCTGTGTTTGTTTGTTCATCTAAGCTGCGGTGTGCTGTCTCTTTGTTACCTGGTTCCTCCTGGTCACCTCGTGTATATATTTATATATATATATATACTTTTTTATATATATATATATATATATATATGGAGTGTTTTAAGTTATGGTGGGTGAAAAAGTCAACAAGAAACCTCCACGTATTGCACATAGCAAATAAAAAGATAACTTGTGAGCACATTCACATGTCTTAGGCAGGCCTGCAACCCTGCCTTTCACCATTTTCCCCAGCATACAGTGCTTCCACTTCAAGGGATTCTGGGAAATGACATGCAAATGAGCACACACTGTGTCACCTTCTGTCTGAAAAACCATTGTTACATGGAGCCCATATAAGCTAATGCTCGCTGTTAACACAGCTTTAAAGCACAGAATGGGAATTAGATGCAAAGCCAGAGAAACCATTCACAGTCATGTTTCAACCTTAATGGGTATCATCAGTGTGAAGTTGGTTGTACTGCTTGTTGGCTTTGCATTTTCAAGACTGTAGGGTTTACCATCACGTTTTAAGTTATGGTGGGTGAAAAAGGCAACAAAAAACCTCCACCGTATTGCATATAGCAAACTTCACACTGATGATACCCATTAAGGTTGAAACATATCTGTGACGTGGTCACATAGCCTACCAGGACTGCCTGGGTTTTAATCCCAGGAAGACGAATGAAGGACATACTGCTGCGGCCAGCTTTATTCTTACATTTACCCATGGCGCGCCGAACTTGGCCGCATGCCAGCCGCATCTTCCCCGCATCTTCCCCTCCTCCGGTCCGACCCCCTGGCTGCTCCGCCTCTGCTTCTGCCTTCTGCCTTCAAACTACCTTCTGCCTTCAACCTGCCTTCTGCTTCCGCTTCCGCCTTCAACCTCCATCCATCTTAGGGATGCCGGCGGAACCCTGGCACGCGTGATGGGCGCACCAGTGACACGCGTCAGAAAAAAAAACAAATCAGCCGCATCTGCCCGCACATTGTGGTGGCGGCCGCAGGAGAATAAAGGCGGCTGCCACTGTAAGACTGCGCTGAAGCAGGAATGTCCTGTCCAGGATATTGGAACTACAGAGTGATTATCTGAACTCTCATGAGACCGAGTCCCCTAACTTAAACAGATAAGAGCTAAACATATTGCTGGTCCTAGAAACTGTGTATATCGTTTATATATAATAGTACATGTTTTGGGGGGGTAACCAGCTTAGCTAGCCACCCAGTTAGAAAGGGCTGGAACTGTTGTGTAGTTAGACTCCTATGAAGGAGTAGATGTTTATTTTATTATTCGATTTGCCTTAAAGGGGTGGTGGGCCTGTTTTGTATTATTTAACCCCATGTAAATAAACACTGTGTAGAGAAGCACAAAGTTTCCTGCCTTCATCTGGGACTAAAGATACTGCGACGTGATGCAGACATCACAATTGTTGGAGTTTAATGTAAACTGTCCAAAAGGCACTGAGCAGTGTAAACTCTGGGGTTTGAAAGTAAATGTGGGGATTTAACATGGCTGCCAAACCGAAGTGAAGTAACAGATTCTGCGAGTGAAGTCTGTCCCACTGTGTATGACAAGTGTGCTTACAGGATACACAGGGAAAGGTGAATAATTGAGGAAATATCACCTCCGTAGGTCAAGCTGAAGAATACACCTGGAAGGGAAAATGGCAGACATAATGTGTTTTCTGTGTAATATGCCTAGCCACACAAAGCAGTGCCCTTTAAGGAAGGAGCATCCCTGCGTGGCCCCACAAATGGAACTGCAGATGTGTTTATGGTGTGAATAGTCTGGCCACACAAAACACTGTCCCTTCAGGCCAGATGACGATTTCTCCATTTGCAGCAGAAGCTTCCAACATTTTTTACCCCGTGTGGCCAGGAAAGCATGGGTCAGAAAAGACCAGAGATGACCTAGAGCCCAAAGCGCCTGGCGCAATAGTAACGGGACGGTGGGCCTGTTAATGTATTATTTAACCCCTGTAAATAAACCATGTGTAGAGAAGTAAAAAGTTTCCTGCCTTCATTTGGGACTAAAGATACTGCGACGTGATGCAGACACACAGACACACAGACACACAGACACATATATATACAGTGTTCGACAAATCACCCAAAAATCTACTCGCCCAACCAAAAAAATCTACTCGCCACCTAGTCCCGCCCCCAACTCCGCCTCTAGTCCCACCCCCAGTCCCGCCCCCAACCCCGCTTTAAAATAAAATATATAAATAAAATACATTTAATAAATTCCTAGTCAGAACATTCGTTTTTGACATAAATGAATTTATTGTATTACATTATACTACAATTAGTCCTTGTTACGTGTGTGTGTGTGTGTGTGTGTAAATGTTGGATCTAGAAATAAAAGCCAGGTGTAAATGACTAGTTTCTTGAACCCCTTTACCAGTGTCTGGACGTCCCCGCTTCACAATATCTAAAGCAGCAATCCCACATGGGATCTTACCTGATCCGCAGTCCCTCAATGTCCAGGTACCTTCATTCCCACAATGTTATACATTGGAGGGGATGTGTTCCCTACCTGTCTTCTGGGTTAGGGGGGGTTCCGATGTCTTCCGTGTGAAGCTTGAGTCAGATCTGGAAGAAAGCAGTATAGGTTATTTCGGTGTAGTATAGGGCAGTTAAGATATATAGGGTAAATAAGAGATCCAGATCCAGAGTGTGAGAGAGTGTGGGGGAGAGAGAGAGAGAGAGTGTGGGGGACAGAGAGAGAGAGAGTGTGGGGGAGAGAGAGAGAGTGTGGGGAAGAGAGAGAGAGTGTGGGGGAGAGAGGGAGAGTGTGGGGGAGAGAGAGAGTGGGGGAGAGAGAGTGTGGGGGAGAGAGAGAGAGAGTGTGGGGGAGAGAGAGAGAGTGTGGGGGAGAGAGAGAGAGAGAGGGAGAAAGTGTGGGGGAGAGAGAGAGAGAGTGTGGGGGGGAGAGAGAGAGAGAGAGAGTGTGGGGGGAGAGAGAGAGCGTGTATGGGGGAAGAGAGAGAGAGTGTGTGGGGGGGAGAGAAAGAGAGTGGGTGATACAGAGGGTGGGTGATACACAGAGAAAGAGAGGGTGGGTGACTGACTGGCTGGGTGGGTGACTGACTGGCTGGGTGACTGACTGGGGCGGGGGTGACTGACTGGCTGGGTGACTAACTGGGGCAAGGGTGACTGACTGGCTGGGTGACTGACTGGTGCGGGGGTGACTGGGTGACTGACTGACGGTGGGGGTGACTGACTGGGGGGAGTAACTGACTGGGGGGGTGACTGACTGGGGGGGTGATTGACTGGGGGGGTGACTGACTGGGGGGTGGGTGACTGACTGGGGGAGGTGACTGACTGGGGGGGGTGACTGACTAGGGGTGGGGTGACTGACTAGGGGTATGGTGACTGACCAGGGGTGGGGTGACTGACTAGGGGTGGGGTGACTGACCAGGGGTGGGGTGACTGACCAGAGGTGGGGTGACTGACCTGGGGTGGGGTGACTGACCTGTGGTGGGGTGACTGACCTGGGGTGGGGTGACTGACCTGGGGTGGGGTGACTGACTAGGGGTGGGGTGACTGACTAGGGGTGGGGTGACTGACAAGGGGTGGGGTGACTGACAAGGGGTGGGGTGACTGACCAGGGGTGGGGTGACTTACCTGGGGTGGGGTGACTGACCTGGGGTGGGGTGACTGACCTGGGGTGGGGTGACTGACCTGGGGTGACATGACTGACTGGGGTGACGTGACTGGGGTGGGGTGACGTGACTGGGGTAGGGTGACTGGGTGGGGTGGGGTGACGGAGTGACTGGGTGGGGTGACGGGGTGACTGACTGGGGTGGGGTGACGGGGTGACTGACTGGGGTGGGGTGACTGGGTGGGGTGACTGGGTGGGGTGACTGGGTGGGGTGACGGGGTGACTGGGTGACTGGGTGGGATGACTGGGTGGGGTGACGGGGTGATTGGGTGGGGTGGCGATTGGAAGGTTGGGTGGCGGGGTGATTGGGGGGGTGGGGTGATGTGACACTTCTGGTATCCTACCCACACACACTCCTACCCATGCACACACACTCTCCCATGCATGCACACGCACACCCATGTACACACACTCTCTCTCCCATGCATGCACACACACACACACCATGCACACACACTCTCTCCCATGCATGCACACACACACTCTCCCATGCACGCACACACACACACACACACACACACACACACACACACACACACACACACACACACACACACACACACACACACTCTCCCATGCATACACACACACTCTCCCATGTATACACACACACACACACACACACACACACACACACTCTCTCTCTCTCTCCCATGCATGCATGCACACACATGCACACACACTCTCCCATGCATGCACACACACCCACTCTCCCATACACACACACACACACACACACACACGACAGGGGGAAGAAAAGGCCGTGCGACCGAGCACCACCACCACTGCCCCGCTCGCCCCCCCCCCGCGACCATCTCCCGCCCTGCGCGGACAGCCACGGGACAGTGGAGAAGCGGAGAGAAAGTAGGTAAGGGGGGAACACCCCCGCTACCATCTCCAGCGCGGGGATCAGGGGAAGCGGGAAGTGGCGCGGGAAGCCGGGGTAAGCGGGGAACACCCCCACTACCATCACCCGCCCCCCAAGGGTATCGCGGGGAACACCCCCATCACCAGCCTCGCGCGGGTATCGCGGGAAGCCGGGGAACACCCACTACCATCACCCGGGGATCGGGGGAAGCGGGAAGTGGCGCGGGAAGCCGGGGGGGGGGGGGAGAATGGGGGGGACACCTCCGCCCCGCGCGGGAAGCCGGGGTAAGCGGAGAGAAGGGGGAACACCCACACTACCATATCCAGCCACGCGCGGGTATCGGGGGTGGGAGGGGAGTAAGGGGGAACTGCAGAAGGCAGGGAAGGAGCAGAGGGGATGGAGGATTGGAGAGTACTTACTCTCGTACTCTCCAACAGATCTCCGGCCAGAAAAAATGGCCGTTTGTTGGGGGCCGGCTCATATAGAGCCTGGCCGCGCACCCACAAAGCCTGGGCGTGCGCGCCAATCAGCAATCAGGTAGGGGGAGTGTTTTTTTTTTGTTTCAGGCAGCGCAAGCGGGAAAATTTCAGCGTGAGCAGGGAAATTTAAAAAAAACAAACACGTGTTCTGCTTGGGCCAATATTTACTCGCCCGGGGGTTAAATCCACATGCCCCGGGCATGTAAATGTATAGGATTGTCGAACACTGTATTTTTATATATATATATATATATATGTATACACACTATATATACACACACACACACACACACTGTATATAAATATATACAGTATGACATTAAAAAAGAAAAGTCAAACTAAATGTGGCAACATTTTCAGAATCACGTTCTTCCACCAGGATTTAGTTAGCTAATTAAATACTACAATTTGGAGAGTGTTAAGGGCCCCCATAATTGCTTTAATAATTACAAAGATAATTAGTAAAATAATACATCCATAAAAGGTGTTTCTATTAAAGATATGCAAAGTTTTTTTTATTTTTTTTTATTTAAGTGTAAATTAAGTTATTTTGGTTTAATACACCTGTAGTTCTTAATAATTTATTACATAACATATATATTTAGTATTAGTTGTGTTATTATTGATTTTGATTTAGTTTAAACGCAGCTATGCTTTACATTGGATATAGATTTTACAATAAACAGCATACCATATCCATTAAGATTTGCCCCCATTTCTTAAGGCTACAGCACATTCCTTTTCAATAATTGATTGCATCATTTAAATATTTACTATTAGTTCTATTATGACTGATATTGTTTACTATTTAATTGACCTTAAATTAGGCTATATATATTTTTTTATATTAGGCTACTTATAATGCAATCAAAAAATAATGCTTTACATTAGATACAGATTTTATATTAAACAACAGACCTAGCCATTAGAATTTGTCTCCACTACTTAAGGTTTTATTCCTATTGCTGCCTGTGCACATACAAGTAAATACACAAAAAAAAACACAAGAGGAAAAAGCAAACAATCAAATGTCAACACTAAGCTGTGAGGGAGCATTTGTTTTAAAATCCCTTATGTCAGACATGCCCAAAATATAGTCATTGTTCACGGTCCATTGGTTTAATGCGCCCTAAGCATTTTCCAGAGAAAGCCGCATCTGCACAGCAAAGAAGCAGCATGATGAAAAAAATGAATCAAGTTGAATTATCCTAGAGACAAAAAAATAAGTAAGTACAGTATGTTGTTCCTGTATAATGATGTGCATGCACACTGCTACATTTCTAAGGTCATTCTGTATGTACTGACAAGGGCACACTTGTGTTTTTTGATGGAGCAAAGAGCATCCCTTGATGTTTTGTAATAATTTGTTTAAATATCTACAAACCATCATAATGCACTATACTTTAACACATATGGGATCATGGGGTCTTTATCATAGTCTCCTAGATGCAAAACAGCTGCAAAAACACTTATAAAATAAAATATTTCCAAATAAAAAAAAATGAGAAGGGAAAGAATTGATGCAAAAAGTACATTAGTACCAGATTAGTCATAAGAAACAATGCTATTAGAAGCAATGGAAGAGTCTATGGGGGATATTTACTCTACTAACATATCTACTGTACTAATCGCTGCAAAACTGAGATAAAACCAGTAAAAACCACAGCACTAGATGTATCAAAGAAAATAAATCTCATTGAAAGCAATTGGGGGCCTACATATTAACATTGGGGCGGATGAACAGATGAAGCAAGACTTACTATCCTTGTGGCCGTGGAAACAAATGCGAAAAACCGGGGCCCAATCGCGCCACCTATCAGTGACCACAAGAACAGCAAGTTTTGTGACCTAGTAGGATTAACGCTGCGGGAACCCTGCAGCGTTAATCCTTCATTTAAATGGGTAATTTTCAGGGAGAGAATGCCAGTACTCACCTTTTAGAGGAGCTGCACAGCCATCTCTTCAGATCTCCATCTCCCTGTTTGCAGTCATGTTCCCGCAGCACTGAAGGTAAGATGTAGGGCTGTATTTCCTTTCTGCGAATGATGTAGATGCCCTTATATGGGTCTCTACATCATGAAGGGGAGGCCTATGACCATATTTGCTCATCAACATCAAGGGGGCTGGACAGGACACAATCTGTCCAGCCTCCCTGATATGTAGATCAGGGGTGTGCAAAGTGGGGGGGCATGCATTCCAAGAGGGGTGTGAGATTTTTCTGGGGGGGGGGGGCAGTTGCAGAGGTCCCATACTCTTCCCAAGGCATTTAAATTAAATGCCGGGGGATCACATGAGGCTTCTGCAACCTCAACTTACCTTGATTCTACCAACTTCAGGACTTGTCTCCATGGCAACGCTGCGTCAAATGACACCTTGGGTCATGTGACGTCACACAACGCGTTGCCAGCGGGTCATGTGACATGACGTCAGATGACCCCAAGCATCATTTGACGAATCATCAAGGTAAGGAGAGGGGGGCGCGAGCACAAGAGGACACAAGGCAGGGGGGCGCAGCAGCAAACGTTTGTGCTCCCCTGATTTAGATGGCCATATAGTCTCACCTTCATGATGTAGAGTAAGACCCATATAAGGGCATCAACAACCAGGGGGGAGGTATAGTACAGCTTTGTCACTTTCAGCGCAGCAGGGACATGGCTGCAGATGGGGACATGGCTGTGCAGCTCATCTAAATGGTGAGTACCAGTATTCTCTCCCAGCAGGTGACCCAAAAGGATTAATGCTGCGGGATCCCATTCAGAAGCATGTACTTGGGGGCTGCGAGAACTGTAGCTGCAGTGCAGCCACACCAGAATAGTGAAAATCGTGGCTCTGAGGACAGTAAGTCTTGCTACATCTGTACTAACATTATATATATATGGCTATGCTATGCATCTTAACCCTGGCTATGCTCAAAGCTGTGACCATGCAGCAAGCTTAAGCCTATAGGGAACCATGTATAAAATGGTTTTTGAAGCAAAAAGTGGCACTGTGTGCTCATTTGCATGTCATTTACCAGAATCCCGTGCTGCAGTGGAAGTGCTGTGTGCTGGGTGATAATGGTGAAAGGCGGGGTTGCAGACCTGCCTAAGACATGCAAATGAGCATACAGTATATTTACATTTGATATATATATATATATATATATATATATATATATATATATATATTTCAATGGTAAAATACATGAATAATACAATTTCAATTATAGTAAAATGTTGTGATTTTTTTTTTAACATTTCTAACTAGTACAGGTATTAGTAAATATAAACTATTAATGTAACATTGTTTTAACAGCCATACTGCACGAATAATGCATTTATGTAATCTGTATAACTATAAGTTAATCCCTTGTTATTTGTGTGATTAGGGACAAAACAGAAAAAAAAACAACAATGTTTTCTACACCTGTGCTATACAAGGGGGAGGAAGAGTGTGGTCTTGTTTAATTAAAAGCCTACTGGCTGCAAACCTGGGGCAAATCTGGAGCAAAAAAAAAAGAGCACCACAATGTGTTCATCAAAGCCAAAATTTCCTTTGTATCCAATAGGACATTGATACATTCGGTATACCACAAACTAATCTCTAATTACTTTAGTCATGTAACTTTTTTAACAAGAAGTAGCCTGTAGCAAATACTAAACCAAATGCCGTAGACATCACTTGACTTTATCCTAAAGAAATAGAACACCGACAAAAAGGAATGGCGACTGTAACCTAGAAGGAATAAGTCTTGATGAGCTTTCCTTGAGTTGTCTCTCAAAGTGTATATATATTTTTTTTAAATCTTAGATATGTAAAGTATTAATTGCCACAACTTCTAGTAGCACCTTATTAAATGAAGTACAAACTACAGTATTTACAGTACTGTATGGCATGATCATGAGGATATACTGTATACAGAATGACATATAGTGATGAGTTTTGAAGATAAGGTCATAATGAGTGAACAGGGATGGTTTTGTTAAATTGGTAATTAAGCATGCTAAAACAATACACAAAGTATATTTTATCACAGGTTTCTACAGAGCTATATACTGTATATCTTTAACTAACAAAAGACAATTCCAGAATTTCATAAATAGGTCTCTAATTTGATTTCTAATATGGTCTCTAATACATTATGACATATCTTTATGGGCTTTGCATTTAGAAAATAATTGTCCATATAAAAATACAATCCGGATGTATTGATTTCTATTTTATTAATTTGAATTGTATCATGTAAACAGTTATAGTGGTGTATTTAATGGTAATATATAACTTTTGTAAAACACCTTCTATTAATGTGTTATGAATAATACATAATGTATTACTGTACAAATTGTACATTTTATATGCATTTTACTTTATAATACTGGGCTAGAATATCAACTATGACGGATAAGAGAGGACCTAAGGATAAGATCCTCTAGTTATATAAAACAAATATATAAATCGCCGTGCTTCTCCATGTAAGGAGCATGTAGCTGGCGAATGGATTGCCCATACAAATGTGAAAAACAGAAAGTGAATCCCTGCTCTTCTCCCTTTGGGATAGCAAAGGGAAATGCTATCCTAAAGGGAGAAGCACAGGGATTCACTTTCTGTTCATCTAGTTATTCTGTGGCAAAATACCACATGTATATGTATTTTTGTACCAATTTTGCATCAATTATGCACCAACAATGTAAATATACACAACCCAAAAGAACAGTGATTCTGTTCTCCTCGGGGACAACAGAAACATCTGGCAGTAGGAATATCCAATGTACTCACTCCAAGGTTATTTCATCTAACTTTTATACAGTATGAATAGAATGTTGATTGGCTGCATCTGTTACCTGGTCTGGGATCTTTTATTTAGTTTTCCTAAGAACACATTGTCATGGGAAACCAGGTACTTTTTATACCATTTATATATTACTGGGATCATTCATTAGGCAGAACAGGATAGTAAAAACAAATTGCGTTTATTTTGGTAGACCCACGTAGAACAAGAAGAAATACACAAGGAACAATTAAAAATACACTTACCAAAGGCGCATGCGCGAGGGCTAGGTACATGGATGCCTAGAGTGTGAGCTCCGCACCCCTCGGCAATTTAAAAGCACACACACAATACAAAATTTATACATAACTTTGTCAAAGCACACGACTCCGTTAAAGAACATCCCAGGATGCCAACGAGACCAAAATCGGGCCGTCAGGCCACGGTACTCACGAAATATTTCAACAAAACGGACTCGGTGCGCAAAGACAGAGCGGGAACCTGGTCGCCATCTGCAGATTCAGAATCCGAAGATGATCGGCTACCGGAGGAAAGAACTGACCCAGGAGACACAGAATCAATCACTAGAAGAGTGATGAGGGAGTTCTGTAACGAGATGAAGGCGTACTGTATATGCATAAAGAGTTGGAAGATCTGAAAAAAGACATTAGCAGTATTGGCGCCAGAACCGACGAAATAGAGACTAAACTAGACTCCACGATCAGGGCAGTCCGCAAGCAAGACAAAACTTCAGCCAGCCTTCAGGCTCAAATAAATGAGCTGTCTTGTAAACAAGAAGACGCGGAAAATAGGGACCGCCGGAACAAATATATGGGTGCGTGGCGTCCCTGAAGAGTTTACAGACCCTGAGGACTTCATATCAAGATGGCTGACAAGCCTATTCCCTGATAAGCCCGACACGGCCCTGCACCTGGATAGATGCCATAGGGCCCTCCGGTCCAAACCACAGCCTAATGACCCCCCAAGAGACATTATAGTACGGCTACATTATTTTCAAATAAAAGAAGCTGTCTGCCAAATCTCCAGAGCTTCGGGTTCTGTGGAATTTGAAGGGGTTAAGCTGGTGTTCCAGGACTTGTCGCCTACAACCCTTGCCAAACGAAGAACCCTCTTCCCCATCACCAAACTACTCCATGATAAGGGGGTATGGTATCGTTGGGTATTCCCCTTCGGACTTATGGTCCTAAAAAACGGAGCAGCCCACACCATTCGCTCTCTGGATGACAAGAACCAGTTCCTGAAAAAATTGGGCCTCCAACGAGATTCTACTGACCTGGTAGAAGCGGGTACGTCCTCCCCTGAGCCGTCCTGGAGCAAAGTGACCAATTCGGCGCGGAAATCCCCAGATAAGTTCCTTAATTGATGCCAATTAAGGATCAATTGAGTCTTAAAAGGGCAATACCAGCGGACTGTCCATTTGTCCCCGGTTCACCTGAATAAAGTTGGACACTTCAAACCTGTACACCAACATGGCGGCCATCTTGGTACACCTGGAAGCGGAGCAGTATCCTGAACCGGAGAGACTCAATCCACCATCAGCGGAGGCAGCCCACAACAGAGGAGGCACACATCGGGGACTGTGCCCAAGATGGACTATACTCAACGGAGCCACCAAGCAATAGGGACATCCCCACACACACCTCTCCGCCCCCCCCCCTCCATCCATCCGACCCCCCTCCCCCACGAGGCACCCACCGAGATTAGATCCACAAAAAGGGCATTTTGAGGGGAACCAGCCCACTATATATATATATATAACCCCAATCTTCAGACACCTCATCCACCTAACAATATCCAGGGGGAGTTGGGAAGATGAAAGAGGGGAAATTTAGGTTAAAAATAATTATAGAAGCAGCTCTAGACGGGATATTAGGGTATCTAGATGGAAGCTCCACAAGCCCTTAAGATACTCAAACAGGGTACCCAGGGTAAATAAGGTCCAGTACAGGTAAAGACAGTCCGAACATGGACACGCCTCAGACTGTTCACCATATATTTTTCTGGAATTGTGGAATACAGGTTTCTGTTCTTTTTATTAACGTCACAGTTAACGTTATTAAATAGTTATGTGTGTGTTTATATATCATTGTTTATGCAAGGCCGAGGGAGGGAGCCACCCACCCCTGGCCCTTGCCATGTTGCCGATTCAGAATGTCCTGTGTAACCACAGGACACACACCCAAGTCCTTTGGAGGGGAGAAGACCGATTTGACCTGGTCCATCGTACACCAGATTCTGGTGTACGGAATTCCAGCCTTCCTTCAAAGGCAAGAGATCCATTGGAGTCTCAGACCCCACAAGGATCTCCATTGTTAAGTTTCTGTATGTCTCATCCCTTGTTTTTCCTTCCTACCCCCCCCCCTCCCCACCTTGCCGCTCGCCGCGCAACACGCTGAAGGACCCCTCAGAGGGACACCGATGTCATGGACAGATGAAGAAAAGGTAAAGATCACCTACAATCACCACACACCAAACACTAAGGTTAGAGCATTCCGACTAGGTATGCCGTAATGGGGTTAATAATCATATCCCACAATGTGAAAGGCCTAAATAGCCTGAATAAACGACGTGTAGCTTTTGCTGACTATCAGCGGAAAAAAGCTGATATCATACTACTACAAGAAACATGGAAAAATGAGTTGCATTGTGCTTCAAACCAAAATATCAGCAAACATTGATCGTAGGTATAAATGTATAGCAAATTACCCCTCCAGAGAAAGCAAAAAATAAGGCTGGATTGTATGGTAGCACCCACAAACCTATAAGATGTGTAACTGGAAAAATAATAATAATACAACATCATGGTGTAGATAAGGGGCAATAAACAAATCCTTGCAGCCACTTTGGGAAAGGAGACTGAAAACGGCTCAATATGGAGTGTTTACTCATGCAATTGAAGAGCCTGATCCGTCACAGTTCCTCCGTTGTGTTGGATAAACAGGAACAAGGAGAAGAGAAATGAAGCACTGGTTCCACTATAGCAAAAAGTGACACAGAGGTGCGTTCCCACAATGAAAGTTTAATGGTCCAAAAAGTACAAAAACAGAACACCTACGCGTTTCGGGCTTATGGCCCTTTATCAAGGTGAATAAAACTACATAAATTGGGACATTTAAATACCTTAACTCGGCGCTGGCGTGACCAATCCGCCGCCACTTCCTGGTTCAACGGGGAGGATGACGCAGGACGTGACGCGGGACGTGTGACGTCAGTACGCTCAAGCCATCACAACAAAATAAACTTTATTTAAACAAAAAGAAAAAGGATTAACAAAATAAATAAACAGTCCTGAAATGAAAAAAGCACGATCTAAATATACAAAACTATATTAAAAACAAATATTCCCAGATTCAATGTAAATAACTCATGACCAAAGATATGTTAATAATTCATTTGTAGATTACATGAATTCTATATCTCTCCGAACTTTATTTAAACAGAGAATATGAACAAAACAAGCAATCCTGAGTATGAGTGAAATTACGTGATCTGGACATTAAAGCTAAATTAAAAACAAAATAAAATGAATTAATCTCGTGAGCAGAGATATATTTATGCTTCAGTCATAGATTATGCAAATGTTATATCTGTTAAAAACCACAGTGTTAAAGTTCAATTTGTGAAGCATATATCAGCCTAGTACCTTTAGTATATATATGTATACGTAGACTATAATATCTAATAATGATGGTATACATTATGCAATAGTTGTTATGGGGAATACCCCTTATATTGTAATATAATATATATATACATAAACTATAATATATAATAATGATGGTATACATTCTGCAACAATTGCTAGAGGGGATGCCCCTTGTATTTGATATCTGATATCTGGGCTGAATAGAATTTGGCCAACGTTCACTATTATTATATTTAAATGATTAATCAAGTACTGTATAATAAATGGGTTTCGTATTTTGATAATATATTGTTGTTGGCAAGGTATGGAAAATAAACCATATTGAGTTAAGTGTGTAAACTTATTAAGTAAGAAACTCAATAACAATAAGCATGTTAAATTCAAGACAATAATTTAGGCATAAACACAATGCTATAATTTGGTTTAAATAACAGTAAAAATTCTGTTAGTTGAATATCTTTTGTTTGTTTGATATAAACTGTATATATCTATATATATGGCAAAGGTTAAGCTAGGCACATTCATAAACTCAGGCAAGAAACTGTACTGTATGTATTGAAATAGCACATAACATTTCCAAGAGACAGGGGATAGAAAAAAGGCAAATGAAAATGATATAGTTGGTTTAGAATACATAGTTCTCGTTGAATGACCTTATCTTAGAGCAGGAGTGGTCCCAAATCCCAATCGGAATTGAGACCATTTGGAATACGTGTATTTAGAGTGAAGATCCAAAAAAGTTCTCTCCTGTCTAGAATGCCATTTCTATCCCCTCCTCTAATGGGGCATGGTATGTGTTCTATACCTGTGTAAGAAAAGTTATTTGCATTGCCCATATTACAATTGGTGAAATGAAATGAGACAGGGTGGTTAACATCTTTTTTTGTAATTAAACGTAAGTGTTCGAGTATACGAACTTTGAGGGCTCTTATTGTCCGGCCTACATATTGTTTGCCGCAGCCACATTTAAGTACGTAAATTACATATGTTGTATTAAAATTTATAAATGAATTGATGTTATAGGTGTTCCCTGTACTGGTGGAAGAAAAATCAGATTTAGATGACATGTATATACAAGATTTGCATTTTAAACATTTAAAGCAGCCCTTTGGCAAGTTAGAGACCAGTTTCTTGGTTATAAATAAACTTGGTGAAACATAATTAGAAATTGTTTTCGCTCTTTTATACACAAATTTGGGACCCTCGTTGTAAACATGTTGTAACACAGGATCGGCAGCCAGTACAGCCCAATGTTTTTTCACAATATTTTTAATTTGATATGCTTGTGTAGTATACTGCATAATAAACATCGGGGATTGTGAAAACGAGTTGTCTCTTTTTTTGGGTTTTAATAATGTGGACCTGTCCATTTTGTTGACTTCTTTGAACGCATTGTTCAAATCTAAGCGTGAATAACCTCTGGCCTCAAAACGGTTCATGAGATCCATCGATTGGTTTAGAAAGTCTTCTGAGTTGGTGCAGATTCTTTTTAAACGGATTAATTGGTCTTTTGGTATGTTTTTTAGTAATGTTTTTTAGTAATGACTTGTGGTGGCAGCTGTCAGCTCATTTGAACAATGCGTTCAAAGAAGTCAACAAAATGGACAGGTCCACATTATTAAAACCCAAAAAAAGAGACAACTCGTTTTCACAATCCCCGATGTTTATTATGCAGTATACTACACAAGCATATCAAATTAAAAATATTGTGAAAAAACATTGGGCTGTACTGGCTGCCGATCCTGTGTTACAACATGTTTACAACGAGGGTCCCAAATTTGTGTATAAAAGAGCGAAAACAATTTCTAATTATGTTTCACCAAGTTTATTTACAACCAAGAAACTGGTCTCTAACTTGCCAAAGGGGTGCTTTAAATGTTTAAAATGCAAATCTTGTAAATACATGTCATCTAAATCTGATTTTTCTTCCACCAGTACAGGGAACACTTATAACATCAATTCATTTATAAATTGTAATACAACATATGTAATTTACGTACTTAAATGTGGCTGCGGCAAACAATATGTAGGCCGGACAATAAGAGCCCTCAAAGTTCGTATACTCGAACACTTACGTTTAATTACAAAAAAAGATGTTAACCACCCTGTCTCATTTCATTTCACCAATTGTAATATGGGCAATGCAAATAACTTTTCTTACACAGCTATAGAACACATACCATGCCCCATTAGAGGAGGGGATAGAAATGGCATTCTAGACAGGAGAGAACTTTTTTGGATCTTCACTCTAAATACACGTATTCCAAATGGTCTCAATTCCGATTGGGATTTGGGACCACTCCTGCTCTAAGATAAGGTCATTCAACGAGAACTATGTATTCTAAACCAACTATATCATTTTCATTTGCCTTTTATCTATCCCCTGTCTCTTGGGAATGTTATGTGCTATTTCAATACATACAGTTTCTTGCCTGAGTTTATGAATGTGCCTAGCTTAACCTTTGCCATATATATAGATATATATAGTTTATATCAAACAAACAAAAGATATTCAACTAACAGAATTTTTACTGTTATTTAAACCAAATTATAGCATTGTGTTTATGCCTAAATTATTGTCTTGAATTTAACATGCTTATTGTTATTGAGTTTCTTACTTAATAAGTTTACACACTTAACTCAATATGGTTTATTTTCCATACCTTGCCAACAACAATATATTATCAAAATACGAAACCCATTTATTATACAGTACTTGATTAATCATTTAAATATAATAATAGTGAACGTTGGCCAAATTCTATTCAGCCCAGATATCAGATATCAAATACAAGGGGCATCCCCTCTAGCAATTGTTGCAGAATGTATACCATCATTATTATATATTATAGTTTATGTATATATATATTATATTACAATATAAGGGGTATTCCCATAACAACTATTGCATAATGTATACAATCATTATTAGATATTATAGTCTACGTATACATATATATACTAAAGGTACTAGGCTGATATATGCTTCACAAATTTAACTTTAACACTGTGGTTTTTAACAGATATAAAATTTGCATAATCTATGACTGAAGCATAAATATATCTCTGCTCACGAGATTAATTCATTTTATTTTGTTTTTAATTTAGCTTTAATGTCCAGATCACGTAATTTCACTCATACTCAGGATTGCTTGTTTTGTTCATATTCTCTGTTTAAATAAAGTTCGGAGAGATATAGAATTCATGTAATCTACAAATGAATTATTAACATATCTTTGGTCATGAGTTATTTACATTGAATCTGTGAACATTTGTTTTTAATATAGTTTTGTATATTTAGATCGTGCTTTTTTCATTTCAGGACTGTTTATTTATTTTGTTAATCCTTTTTTCTTTTTGTTTAAATAAAGTTTATTTTGTTGTGATGGCTTGAGCGTACTGACGTCACACGTCCCGCGTCACGTCCTGCGTCATCCTCCCCGTTGAACCAGGAAGTGGCGGCGGATTGGTCACGCCATCGCCGAGTTAAGGTATTTAAATGTCCCAATTTATGTAGTTTTATTCACCTTGATAAAGGGCCATAAGCCTGAAACGCGTAGGTGTTCTGTTTTTGTACTTTTTGGACCATTAAACATTCATTGTGGGAACGTACCTCTGTGTCAATTTTTGCTATAGTGGAACCAGTGCTTCGTTTCTCTTCTCCTTGTTCCTACTACAAGAAACACATTTCAGCATAAAGAGCGCCCCAAAATATCTAGACAAAAGATTCAGACAATTCTATTTCTCATCCTCCTCAAAGAAAACAAAGGGAGTAGCAATTATATTCCATAACAAGTGTCCTTTTAAAGCAGAAAAGATAATTAAAGATAAGAACGGAAGATATATAATCCTCATAGGTTCTATAAATGGTCAAACACTATCTATTGCATCTATCTACGCCCCATGCGATTTGGACCCCAATTTCTTCACAAGCGTTTTCAATAAATTAAACAAGGTTGCACAGGGCCCTTTAATAATAGCGGGGGATTTCAACACAGCCCTCGATCCTACCATGGACAGATCAAACCCTCAGCCCCGGCAATCCAAGCATGCGTCATACACTCTACGTCAGGGTCTGAAAGAGAATAATCTCCTAGACATCTGGAGGGAGCAACACCCCACTGATAGAGATTATACCTTTTTCTCACACCCCCACTCTTCATATAGCAGAATCGACTACTTCTTTATCTCTAGCAGACTGGTTCCGCAGATCTCCCATACAGGGATCCATGATATTTCAAGGTCAGATCATGCGCCTATAGAGCTAAGGTGCACCCAGCTAATTCTGGACAGACCTAGAGCAAACTGGAAACTTAATGAAGCCCTCTTAAAAAACCCTGCCACCGCCCAATTAGTAGCCAACGAAATAGATCAATTTTTCCAACTAAACCACGGTTCGGTGGACTCCTATCTATCCCTTTGGGGGGCTCATAAAGCCACGCTCAGGGGCATACTTACAGTATTAGTATTGCGTCTAAAAAGAAAAGAGAACGTGAATACAAAATAAATTTACTACAATCTAAATTGAAAACCCTAGAGGACAAACATAAACAATCCAATAACCCCAACCTACTCAAACCAATAAGAGATGCCAAAATAGAACTAAATCTTCTATTAACATCCCAGGCTGAAATATCCCTGAATTGGTCAAAGAGGAAATTTTTCGATAAAGCAAACAAGCCAGATACTATGCTCGCCAACAAGCTGAGACACAGACCCCCTAATTATAGTATACAAGCCATTAAAAGATCCTCAGGCTCTATCTCTGGCAATCCATCTGTAATTGTAGAAGAATTCAAGTCATTCTACGAGAAATTATATAATGGGGATAAAATAGTACATAACCAGAATACCGAACGATCTTGTGAGTCATTTCTCTCGAGTTCAAAGCTGCTAAAGCTGACGGAAGAGGAGAGAGGTCGACTGAGTCTTGATTTTACCATGGAAGAGCTAGATCTAGTTATAGACAACCTCAAGACCTCGAAGGCCCCGGGGCCAGATGGCTTCTCGGGCCTCTATTATAAGAAATTCAGTAAAATTTTGGCCCCATACCTGCTCAAAATGTTTAACGCGGTGTTAGCAGGACAACCCTTCCCCGAAAACATGCTCCAAGCGTCAATCTCTGTAATTCATAAATCTGGTAAAGACCCATTAGATTGTAAAAGCTTCAGACCTATCTCGCTTATCAACACGGATATCAAAATCTATGCTAAATTAATTGCCAATAGATTAAGTCAGATCCTACCTAGACTAATACACCCAGATCAAGTCGGCTTCATTAAGGATAGACAAGCGGGAGATAATATCCGACGAATCATTGATCTGTTAGAAATAGCCAAATCACAAAAAGTAAAAATTATGGTGTTAAGTCTCGATGCAGAAAAGGCTTTTGATAGGATCGACTGGGCATACCTAAAAGCTACACTTGGAGCATTTGGTTTCGAGAATAAATTAATATCAGCTATTATGGCTCTATACACTGGTCCGACAGCTAAAGTTATGCATCAAGGCTACCCCTCGGACATATTTAAGATCAAGAGTGGCACGAGACAGGGTTGCCCCCTCTCGCCCTTACTCTTTGCCATGTGTATGGAGCCTTTAGCGGCACATGTGAGAGAGAATCCGGATATTTCCGGTCTCAAATTAGATAATCAAACCCACAAAATAGCCCTCTATGCTGATGATGTGCTAATGGTCTTGTCAAAGCCACTCACCTCTCTCCCTAACCTCTTCAGCCTATTAGATAAGTTCAACAAAATTTCAGGATTTAAAATAAACCAGTCAAAGTCAGAGGCCTTGAACGTCACCATTCCAAAACCAGAAGAAAAACTAATCTCTTTAAACTTCAACTTTCGCTGGCAGCCTAAGGCGATCAAATACCTAGGGGTATTTGTCACAAGTGAATATAAATCAATTTATAAAGCAAATTATCCCAAATTAATTAAAACACTGAAGGAGGATATAAGAAAGTGGGCGAAACTCAATATCTCCTGGATAGGAAAAATATATAGCATAAAAATGAATATTCTCCCACGCATCTTATATTTATTCCAAACCCTCCCAGTGCCGTTAAATTTGAAGGAAATTAGAGAACTACAATCCGCCATTTTTACATTTATATGGGGGGGCAAAAAACCTAGAATTACTAAACAGACCCTACTGAAACACCCAACAGAAGGGGGCTTAGCAGTACTTTGCTTGATTTCATACTATCGAGCGGCCCAATTGTCAACTCTCCCAATTGCAAACACACCCTGATTTGAAACGATGGGTAGCATTGGAAAGCAAAGCTTGTTCCCCATTGGAACTAAGCAACCTATTATGGACCCCAAAAATAGCAAGAAAATCCGCTATACAGCAGCCGCTATCCTCAATGACCAATTCATTAGCAATCTGGGATGCTATCAAATTTAGATGCGGACTTACGTCCAAAAAAACCCTGATGACACCCCTATGGGGTAACCCACACTTTGCTCCGGGTATGCCTAGCGCTAACTTTCAAATTTGGAAACAGCATAATATTATGAGATTACAAGATCTGGTGGTAGACAACAAACTCATATCATTTGCACAAATTAGAGAAGAGAAAAATATCCCACATTCAGAATTTTATAGATACCTCCAGATCAGAGCCTTCTACAATAATTCAACCCCTTACCCACCTTTGACAACATTCAAAAAGCTCTGTCTGAAAGAGACTAACACGAAGGAACTCACATCGCAGATGTATAGAGAAGTGATCGGTTCTGGAATTAAAGTCACCCACAAGCTAGGTTACATGCTAAAATGGGAAACGGACTTAGGGGAGACCCTAGATTTAGACGAGTGGACCCAAATAGCAACAGCAGCTGCTAAGAGCTCGATTTGCACAACATTAAAGGAGAACGCATATAAGGTCCTAATGAGGTGGTACCTCACCCCGCTTAGACTATCCAAATTTGTAAACGGTAGTTCTCCACTCTGTCCTAGACAGTGTGGAGAACCCGCTGATCTGTTACATATGCTGTGGTCCTGCCCCCGGCTGATCCCATTATGGGAAAAAATCATTAATTGGCTTCAGAGGCTTTTAGGCCTCGACATCTCATTTGATCCCGGTCTCTTCCTTTTGGTAAGAGCACGACAGGGCTTCACAAAAGCAACTCTTAAACTAATAGCACATTTTGCTACAGCCGTGTGGTGCGAGATTGCAGCATTATGGAAACAAAGTGAAATTCCTGTTATCCCCAAAATCCGGAATAGAATTTGGTTTGTATGCCAGATGGAAAAATTGACAAGTTTAGTCAATGACACTGGCGAAAATTTCCTAAAAGTCTGGACGCCTTGGTTGGCCCAGACAGACATCCCTGGGGTGGAGAGATCCACTGTTTTGCTTTAATAGTAGTTAGATGCGTTCTCCGGTAATGGAGTAGCCCACCCAGCAGCAGCAAATTAATCCAGACATCGGTCCCTGAAGCGTTGATCAGAGCCGCGGCCTCCCACCCTCCCTTTCCCCCTCCCCATCCTCTTCCTCTTCCCCCCCCCCCCACCTAATTTTACTTTTTGATTATTTATTATTTAAGTTTATGTCGTTGCTTATAACTCTGTTTTGATGACAATGTTTGTGTTCAGCTACCATACATAGGAGATATGAATAATGCATGTCACAGTACTTGAAATAAGATGTATATATGCTGTATTTTCACAAAAATAAAAAATACAAGTTATAAAAAAAAAAATACACTTACCAGGGGAATGAGGGGGAAATCTAGGCTTTCCTAGGTGCAGGGCACCCACTTGGATGAGCTTACCCTGACCAGGATATACTCCCGGATCTCCTGGTCCTCTTTTCGGCGTCAATTCCTAGTCGCGACCGCTCTTTTCGATTCTGAGAACTTGGGCGCAAAAGACGGGACTTGGTCTCGGCGAGGCAAACTTTTCAGGCTTCCAAACGGAGCTGGTTGCTCTGTTATTTCGAACAAAGCAACTTTGAAAAGCCCGCCTTAGCTTCATTGACTCTCCTCATTGATTGGCTTTGATGGACTTGCTCCCTGTCTTGGTCAGCACCTTACATACACTCTGCTGGGCTATCCCCAGAACGAAGGGGGAAGGAGCAGCCAATCGGAGCATGGGAATTCAATCCCCGTCAGCAAATAGAAAGAGTGGCTCGTCCACGGCTGATGTCAGAGGAGTAGGTGTACCCAGCAGGCTCGAAAAGCCGGGTGAGCGGGAAATATGATTTTAGACAAAGGGAGAGCAGACTCTATGGCTGCATCCTCCCTGGATAAAGCAAGATAAACCTATCCCTTCCCCCTGTGCAGTATGTGATTTATTACTTTAGGTGTTAAATGGTCCCTGAATGTATGTGATGTAAGAGTGTGTATGTGTATGTGTGAATGTATGTGTGTAAATATAAATTTAGAAAGCGCCCACAGTGTATACAGCACTTTACAAAAGGTGTGTGTGGAGGGGGAGTGTATAGCAATGGTGTTGGTGAGTGTTGAAATGTAAGAGGGTGTTGCATTACTATAAATGTGTGTGGATACTATGTAGACCCTATTGGTATATAGGGCTGGAACCAAATGGTACATTTGTATGTGTAAGAGACAGGTATGTGCCTTTATATAGCGCAGTATTTATAGACATGGGATTTAGTACTCATGGATAGAGTTCTCTTGTGTAGTGGCTCATGAATCTCAGTTTCAGACATAAAAGCACAAATAAAAGCATTTTGTTAGCCACAGAACAGTATCGAGTATTTTTTGGTTATTACAGTATTAAGCTCGGCTAACACGGTACAGATACCTCTATACACACACACACACACACACACACACACACACACACACACACACACACACACACACACACACACACACACACACACACACACACACACACACACACACACACAATATTTATATATATACACACATACATACATATATATGTATACACACACACACACATACATACATATATATATATATATATATATATATATATATATATATATATATATATATATATATATATAGTCAGATAAGGCAGTTGGCACTCCAATAGGTGCTTGTAAGCCACAGGTGCACGTCACATATAGAGAATGTAGTTATACGTTACCGTTCCAAGGATTGGTAAACAAGAGACAGCACTCAATGTTGAAAATCAAAGTGTCTCTTGTTTACCAATCCTTGGAACGGTAACGTATAACTATATATATATATATATATATATATACACACACATACATACATATATATGTATACACACACACACACACACACACGCACATATATATATATATATATAAGAACAAAAGAAAAAGCGCCCGATCCATGTGTAAAATCTGATATAAAAGGTTTAATTTACCATAAACATAGACAATTGCACACTCACACTTTTTCAGTGTATTAAAAGCGTTTTATGGGACAAGCCCATGCACCAGACAGACGTCAGACTTCCACTGCTTCCTTCCGTTCCATGCGGTTGTGTGAACTGCAAGGCTTTGCTGCTGCTGGTATCACCGTCTCAGCGTCTCTCCGACAACACGGATGAGCAACTTGCGGTTCCTAGTCTGCACGGCTCTACACAAACCCTCTCCAATGAGATATCAGGGAACTCCTGCACTGGCGTCTGCACTCAGGCGTCTGGGCTGCTCCACCACCGTAGCTCCTATACCACGTGACCCTACGCGTTTCTTCCGTCTCAGCGGATTTCATCAGGGGATGGACTATCGTTGTAATGACTTGCTTTTTATAGTACTTTAGTCCAATAGAACAAATCAAACCCAAATGGTTCCAATCAATGAAATTAATTTAGGTCATCTGTGCTGGATGTTAACAGAGTAACAGATCACTTTAGAGAGGACAAAGATTAGAATACACATATAACAAATGGCCATAGGGAAGTATAACATATAGTTAACACAACAAACTAAACCATGATATATGATAAATTGTCATTGTTGTTATAAAAAACATAAAACACTATGGGGCCTATGCAGAGAGCTGCGAGAAGCCCAATCTCGCCAGTTTTTAGCCAAATATGCCTATAGCAATTTAGTAAATGCGAGAAACTGGTGAGATGAGTAAAAAGCGCCATTTTTGTTTTTTGTTTTAAAAACTCGCCACGCGGGTGGCGAGAAGCAATATCTCGCATTGTTGTGTATGAAGCAAAGCCATTCTGATTGGCTGTGCTATCATTGCCTTTAAGTGACGTCATCAGTTTTTTTTTTATCGGCCAAAACACATGGTTTTCACGGCCCAATCAGGGCCGTGGGAACCATATGACGAAAATGTGACGTCATAGGCCTTTAAAAGCCTTTGTCGTCTCATTTTGAAGCCAGACGCCGAGGAGGAAGGACCTCCTACAGAAGAAGAAGGCCAGGGCGTGGCCGAAGACGGGAAGAAGACCCCAGAAGAAGGTAAAAGAAAGAAGAATAAAGATGAAGATGGATTACAAGTAGAAGACCCGTGGATTGATTTGGATTTTTAGTTTAATGTTTATTTTTTTATGGTTTGTTATTTTATGGGTTCCTGTGCCTGGTGGTTTTGTACGTGAGTAACCAGTTCAACGGGAGTCGGTGGGGGCAAGTAATGGTAAGTGAACTAAAGAAATGTATTTAATTGAACTACTTAATTTTTTTAAATTCTGTTCTTTACATGTTTATTTAATTATCTGTGGAATATCATTTCTTGCCACTGTATGTATGTATGTATGTCTAGAGAGATATATACATACAGGGTAAGTAATGATAGTGTTGTAAAAGCTTGATTTGCTGTGATTTTAATTATTTTGACTATGCATGTATGCTTTAATGTGTGTTTAAAGTCTTTTAAAATTAGATAGATGTAATCGTTGCTACTGTATGTTGTTTTAGAGGTCAGGGATAGCCTTCGTTGTTAATTTTTTATGCTTCTTGGTACTTATATATTTTCACAGCCTACATTGCAGAGTTGCAGGTTTGAATTAGTTAATTGTTTAATTGTTAGGGATTGAATGTAGATTGTTTAGGGATGCAATGTTAATTGTTTAGGGATGTCATTATTGAATGGTAATTGATTAATGTGTAGCGGATTGGTTACAATAGTATATTTGTTTGGAGTTATCTGTATTTAGATTGAAATGTTATTGTTAACATTCATTTGCAGAATGTATATGGTGCATAGATTGTATGCATCATATATTCAATGTTAATGCAACGTGATGATTGTGATTAGAGGTTTTTCATTGGCATTTTATCTTTTTGATTGTAATATCAGTTAGGATTATGACAGGAAATTACTTGTATTGTAGTGTGCATTAATGGAGAACTGTTATTTCGAGTACTGCATGTTTTTGATAACCCTTCTACATTTATTTGTATATTGGTTCATCATGTGTGTGTATATATATAAATATATCTCTCTCTCTCTGTATGTATATATATATATATATATATATATATATATATATATATATATATATATATATATATATACATACAGAGAGAGAGAGAGATATATTTATAGAGAGATATATATATATATATATATATATATATATATATATATATATATATATATATATATATATATATATATATATATATATATACAGTGTTCGACAAACCTATACATTTGCTCGCCCCGGGCGAGTGGATTTAACCCCCGGGCGAGTAAATATTGGCCCAAGCAGCACACGTTGGTACTAGGTGGCGAGTAGATTTTTTTGTGTGGCGAGTAGATTTTTTGGTGATTTGTCAACCACTGTATATATATATATATATATATTTGCATGATGAAGCAAATGTACAAAGTCATGGGTGAAGGGTGGGTATCGGGCCAGTGTGGCTTAACCCCTTAATTACCTTTACAGTTATTATCCGATATGGTATTTAAGGGGTTAATTGATATCTCAATGTAATTGCTATGTATTGGCATTGTATTGGCTATGTTTTTTGTGGGCAAGACAAGGATGTTGCTGGCGAATGAGACTTCTTGTTGATAAGGTCAAGTAGTACTTAATTTATTTGAATATGCTAGTTAATGTTTTTAATAATGGGCAAATAATCTATTATCCCTATCTGGATAATAGTTATTTTGCACATTATTGTACTGTAGGTGTTGGGGGGGGGGGAATGTATTGAATGTATAGGCCAGGTTTAGTATTTTTACATTCAGGGTTTGTTCCGTGGTTCCGCATGAGACCTCTGGAGACCACCTGCGGGTCTCCTCGGGTATCTCATGGGTATCAGGCTGGCGGTTCCACGGGTGACACATGCGGGGATGAAGCGGTGGCCTCACATCTGTGGGGGCACCGTGGACCCGTAGTCTGCGGGGATGAAGCGGTGGCCTCACATCTGTGGGGGCACCGCCGACCCGTAGGTGCAGGGATGAAGATGTGTGGTCCCACTTCTGTGGGGGCACCGCGGACCCATAGTGAGCACTCGTGAGTTCCCCAGACCCCCGTTGGAACCACCCGAGGCCCCGCAGACACCTGTGGGTCTGACCCGGGGCTCCCAGACATCCTTGGGCCTACCGTGGGAACCCAATTGTGGACCACGGTTACCCAAGGAGACCACCTGGTGGCCATGGTGCTGGCGGTACCCACCAGCAGGCCTCCAGAACCTGTTTGAAAAGGGATGCTGGTACCCTGTAGGTCTGTCAGGTGCCCCGCTAGCCCACCGGGGACTCGCGTGGGGATGCGTTATGAACCCTGTATGTAAAAGAATAAATCTTTTATTTATGGGGGGGGCACCGGGGTATGGGTAATGTATTTATTAAATATAATGATGTTTATTGTGGGTCACTGTATTGTTTTTATTGTGGGTACTGGGGGTGGGGGGGGGTGTACCCAAACGGTATGTGGGTAGGCCTCCCTTGTGGGTAGTGGGTGAGGGTGGTTAGGTCTCATGGGGTGGGGGGTTAGTGTGGGAGGGTATGTAGGCCTCCCGAGTGGTGGGTGAGGGTGGGTTAACCACTTAATCACTGTAGCGGTTAATAACCTCTATGGTGATTAAGGGGTTAGGGGACATTACTTTGGATGTTTTCATTCTTGTGTCTGTTTTGCAGCAGTGGAGGGGGCATGGGCAGGATGAAGAGGAGGATGGCCTTCATTGTGGTAACCGGTAATGGGTAAGTGCTATATGTATTTAATGTCTTTATTCTTGTTTTTGTATTTTAAATACACAGGGGGTGTATGTTGTTTTTTGCCATGTTTATTGGGGGCAATTGTCCCAAATAAACATGCTATTCTGCCTTGGTAATGAAGCAGCATTTCTGTATTTTAATAATATTGTGCAGGATCAGGGGGTCCCCTGAGCTTTGATTTGTGGCTCAGAGACCCCCTGCTCACTGTATAATAATATTAAAAATACATTCATGCTGCTTCGTTAACGTAGCAAATAGCCGCAAAGGTTAGGAACGAGTGTTTATTGATATGTGTGTTTTATTTATTCTGTAGATGTGCAGAGGGTCTCCGGAGCTGAAGCGCTTTAGTTTTAGGTCTGGGGACCCCCTGCTTCCTGAGATACAGGCCCCTTTAGGGGGTGCCGGTATCCCTCTGCTTTGTTTACATTCCGCGGTCACGTGATCGGGACCTTGCAATGCAGAGGTATACCGGCACCCCATAAAGGGGCCTGTATCTCGGGAAGCAGGGGGTCCCTGGACCTGAAACCAATGCGGTTCAGCTCCTGAGACCCCCTGCACATGTACACTATCAATAAAAATGGTTTTTCAATAATTTTTAATGTGCTGATGTTTGCGCAGAGAGAGCAGCGGATCTCTCTCTGCTGCAGACATATCTCGCCAGGGGACGGCTTGCCACCGGTTACTCGCCATTTTAACAAATGGTGGTGGCGCTTTAATTCGCCAGGGATTCGGCCCTCCCTGCATACAGCGAGGTTAACACGCCAAAAACCTGGCGAATTGAAACCCTGGCGAATGCAATTTTTCGGCCCTTTCTGCATAAGCCCCTATATGACTAATGTTGTTAACTCCTATATAACATAAAATGTCATAAGAATCATTTGTTTTACTTTCATAGTACAATGTTAACTAAAATGTCATAGATGGTTAAATCTTCCCTTTTAACCATAATGATAAATGTCATAACAAATATTTATATAAATATAATAAATAACTAAAATAAATATTAAACAATAAACTAAGTTACACTAATACATATAATAAATATGGAAGCTTGAAAAATTTAATTACACAACGTATACACTAATTAGTGAAACGCTGTGTGATTTGAGGAAGAAATGAATATTCATAATCAGACATAATGTGTGTATTTGAAATTAATTATATCAAACCTTGAAATGGAAATTGATATCAAATTGATCATGTAATAATGGTTGGGATTATTTGTGTACATAAATATGAGAAAACCATATGAAACTATGTATAAAGTAAATATATGACCAAAGTAAAAAAAAAATATATATATTTTATCTAATATGAACTCGTGTATGTTGTTTTTTATATAGATTAAGGCCATTACGAAGGAACCATCTGAAGATATATTGGGAAATAAAGAAACATATATATATTTGATCACAATCATAGTAACCCCAATTTTGAAGTATATTAACATAAATATGTGATGTTATTAAAGGAAACCTAATAAGGGAAGAGAAACAAACAAAGAAAGAATATAAATATGGAGATGTAATGTTAAAGAACCAGCAATCCATATAGAAAGAAACAGAAATGAATGTGTGCTAATACGTGAACTAAAGAACAAAGTGTATGTTTATAACAAACATTATATGAAATTGTATATGTAGCGGACATGTAAAATGGCTACAGTCATCTCTCCTGCTGACAGTAAGGCCTGATAAGTTGTGGGCATGCCAGCAGTAATTATGGAGGTTTGCCCTCACACCCTGGTGGGGTGCCCTGTGTATGGATGGGACTGGTCACATGCTCTGACTCCATGGTTAGTGATGTCAGAGGTGTGTCAGCCTCAGAAGTTACATAAGGCACAGCACTGTTTTCTAAAGAGTTGAGGAAGGAGTTCCAAGTCTAGCAGGAGTGCTAGAGTAGTAGTCTGAGAGGAGACTGTGTCCAGGGACCTGGCACAGAGCAGTGATCCCTGCGGGGAAAGGGAATCCCTATTAAGGAGAGAATCATCTTTGAAGGGAAGCAGAGTGAATAATCATGAGAGGCTAGATCTCAACTGCGAGGGGCAGCTAGCCCACATCACTCAATAAAGATGTGTTCATTCAGAAACCCTCTCGTGTACATGTGTGGAGTGAATGTACAGAGAGGAGCACCACGGAGGAGTTCCTCAACAGGATCATCCCCTTGCGGACGCAGGGACCCTGATGAGGTGGAGGCGCTGCACTGGAACTAGGTGAGACTCAGCACACTACCTCAGCTGCCTGTCTGGACGGGTCCTCCCCACACACCATCATGCGGGAGACTCAGGAGTCCTGTTGCCAACAGGTGCACCACCAGACACTACCACACTGTAATGGGGGCCGGTTAGACCACAGGGGCCAATGTGAGATTGGGTGGGTCAGGCCGGGCCAGAAACACCGTTACATTTGGAGGCGAGCTGCTGAGATCAGATCTGTCATCAGGACAGGCTCTAGCTAGGCACACTGGGAAACAGGGAGAGCGTCTGCTGCCACTCTGTGCTGCGTAGGGACGGACCTAGGGGTGGTCAGGGGGCTGACGGGATATTGTCAGTTCGCAGGGACAACCTAGGGGCCTGAAAGGAGTGAGGGGTCTGGAGCCGGGCTATAGCTGACCGAGTCACCTTGAGGCAGTGCTAGTTGGTAGGATGCCAGAAGGGATAGCCTGTTAACTTGGTCAGGAATCCTGGAGAGGGTCTGTGCTAGGCTGACCAAGAGAGGTAGACGCCCCAAGTACTGCATGGCAGAGCCAGAGTACCTAGCCCATTCCAGACACTCACCGTAGGGAGCACAGACTGGGAGGAAGGAGTCACAGCAGACACTGAGAGAGTGAGCCTAGCCTGAGGTAGTGCAACATGAGTCCAGCCTAGTTCAGGTACACATGTGGTGGTGCATCTGAGCAACTCTTTATTGTACTGATGTGGAGGCTGCCCCGCAGAGCGGAGCCCCATGTACGATAATTGGTACGAGAGTGAGACAACCCAAAGAATGGAGGATCCGCGTGGTGCGGAGAACACAAAATGGCGACCAGAGGCTGATGGGGAGGGCACCCGTGGCGTGCACCCCACTGAAGAGCAAACAGTCGCCGAGTTATCATTAACCAGTCTGCTCTGGAGCGGAGCGAAGGCCGTGGCTGCCCCGTTTTTATCCTGTCTGGGACACCGAGGGGCCACCCTTGAAGAGTGTGAGGAAATTGTCATAATTGGGGGAGAACCCCGCGAGGAGAGCAAACAAAATGACTTTTTGGGCTTAAAAGCCAACCACAATGGCGGTTCCCGCTTGCTAGGGAAACCGCATGGGCCAGTCACAGAAAATGTGGCTGATACAGGACTTGCTAAGAGCTGGCCGGGAATGGCGCGAACAGCAGAGCCCCGCCCTGATGGGGGGCATGGCGCGAAAGCTATGGCTGCGCCTTCATGGACAGTGACTCACTCGGCCCCTGTGCTGAGTCAACCGCTTAGTCTATGGGACCCTCCCCTGATTTCTACCAGGGGGAGTGACTTTCAATTATGGCCTGTGGGAATGCACCCACTGGGCCCAGGGACTGATATCCAGACGGCGCCACTACAAAAAGTAGTTCCAGCCGCGGAAACGAATTGCAAGAAAGAGGGATATTTTGCACGCAAAGCTGCTGCAAGGAGAAGGCGGGAACTAGCCGCGGGAAAAGAATCCAGCTCTGAGGAGGAAACTGGCGCGAAAACGCAGACCGCGCCCACCAGGACTGAGAGAGGCGCGGCCTTAATTAAGGGGCATGATATTCCCCTGTGGGACCCGCCCATAATTGCAACCCCTGGGGGCGGGTTCCAGCTATGTCAGCGAAAGGAGGAGCCGAGGCAGGAAGTGGCTGGCCCAGAAGCTTCTACCGGTCAGTTGCGAGGAACCACTGACCTGGAGAGACCCACACTGAAAGTGGTCCCTACCAAAAGAATGGCCTGCCCCTCCGCTGTGGGAACTATGGTCTCCACTCAGCCCTACTCAGTACCCGGCGGGCTACTGGTAGTAAGGGTGGCTAACACTGAGACGGTGGTCGGGCTCTGCCTACAATGCGGGCTGCCCGGAGGCACGGTCAACACGGCGGCACGTTGCCCCATTTGCGGGACACTGTACTTATGGCCTATGCCAACGTTTATTCCAATACAATCGGCTGACCCCCAGGGGGACCAGGCTAAGCGAACTGCCGAGTCCCCTGGCGCACTGTGGATAGGACGTGCGAGTCCCGGAGAAAGGGGACTGGAGCCGGTCAAGTCGGCTGGGTCGGCCGCAACCGCAGCAGTCGGGTCACCTCCAGACCGCACCGAGAAGGGAGAATACTCGGACGAGGAAGCAGGGGGTCCCTGGACCTGAAACCAATGCGGTTCAGCTCCTGAGACCCCCTGCACATGTACACTATCAATAAAAATGGTTTTTCAATAATTTTTAATGTGCTGATGTTTGCGCAGAGAGAGCAGCGGATCTCTCTCTGCTGCAGACATATCTCGCCAGGGGACGGCTTGCCACCGGTTACTCGCCATTTTAACAAATGGTGGTGGCGCTTTAATTCGCCAGGGATTCGGCCCTCCCTGCATACAGCGAGGTTAACACGCCAAAAACCTGGCGAATTGAAACCCTGGCGAATGCAATTTTTCAGCCCTTTCTGCATAAGCCCCTATATGACTAATGTTGTTAACTCCTATATAACATAAAATGTCATAAGAATCATTTGTTTTACTTTCATAGTACAATGTTAACTAAAATGTCATAGATGGTTAAATCTTCCCTTTTAACCATAATGATAAATGTCATAACAAATATTTATATAAATATAATAAATAACTAAAATAAATATTAAACAATAAACTAAGTTACACTAATACATATAATAAATATGGAAGCTTGAAAAATTTAATTACACAACGTATACACTAATTAGTGAAACGCTGTGTGATTTGAGGAAGAAATGAATATTCATAATCAGACATAATGTGTGTATTTGAAATTAATTATATCAAACCTTGAAATGGAAATTGATATCAAATTGATCATGTAATAATGGTTGGGATTATTTGTGTACATAAATATGAGAAAACCATATGAAACTATGTATAAAGTAAATATATGACCAAAGTAAAAAAAAAATATATATATTTTATCTAATATGAACTCGTGTATGTTGTTTTTTATATAGATTAAGGCCATTACGAAGGAACCATCTGAAGATATATTGGGAAATAAAGAAACATATATATATTTGATCACAATCATAGTAACCCCAATTTTGAAGTATATTAACATAAATATGTGATGTTATTAAAGGAAACCTAATAAGGGAAGAGAAACAAACAAAGAAAGAATATAAATATGGAGATGTAATGTTAAAGAACCAGCAATCCATATAGAAAGAAACAGAAATGAATGTGTGCTAATACGTGAACTAAAGAACAAAGTGTATGTTTATAACAAACATTATATGAAATTGTATATGTAGCGGACATGTAAAATGGCTACAGTCATCTCTCCTGCTGACAGTAAGGCCTGATAAGTTGTGGGCATGCCAGCAGTCAAGTCGGCTGGGTCGGCCGCAACCGCAGCAGTCGGGTCACCTCCAGACCGCACCGAGAAGGGAGAATACTCGGACGAGGATCTCCGGGAACTTGCGGAGGTAACAGCGAGGCCCAGGATAGAACCGGGGAGGACGACACCCCGTGGTACTAGCAGCTGTCAAAAAGACAGAACGTCCCCCGCAGATCGGCGAGCCGAGAGACGGAGTCCCTCCGCCTCAGAACGTGGCGGCGACGGACGAGAGACGCCGGCACCCCTGCGGACGGGTAAGCGGAGTCCCTTCACTTACCTTGCCTCAGCAGACGGTGTAGGAGCGGAGAGGCCATGCCAGGCCGCAGGCGCACGTGGAGAGACGGCATCACTTCCGGTGAGGACGACGGCGGAGCTTCCGGATGTCGTCATTGAGGAAGAGATCCCGAATGGGGGTCCAACCCGCGATGACGGTGTTTCCGGTTCCGGGGAGGACATCACTTCCGGTGGCGACAGCGGAACCCCGAGGAACAGTGCAGCGACGCTTCGGCGATCGGGGGAAGGTCCCCGATCACCTACAAGGCCCAGGAGTTGGAGGGGCGATCCAAGGACTGAGGAGGGTGAGATATCCTCATTGGACCAGTCTACGGACAGCCAGGAACGGGTCGTAACCCCGTGGGGTCCAATCCCTTGCCCCTCCGCCCAATACCCCGCCCTAGCTAAAACCCCTGCCCCAATTACACGGTCCCCGGGTTCCCCGCCTAGTTTGGAATCTGTGGACTTATCACCAAGGGGGGAAGAAAGACGGACTGGGGAAAGACAGCGCAGTGGCGCTACGGAGGGCGATTCTCGGGGAGGGGGAGAGTTGAGAGTGGCCACGACAGCACCCGTACAAGCGGTACAGGCCCCGGGGTCATCCAGATGGTTCCTGCCACGATCCACACGGTCATCGGGGATATTTTCCATAGACGATGATAGGGAGTCAGGGAGGTCAGATAGATTTAAGGAGAGCCGTTGGTGGGCCCCATTATTTGAAGGGTACTCCGCCTGGATGGACCGCACTCGGTTCCTCATCCGGCGAGAGGATGTAGTGGACTACTGGTGGGCTGTGGGAGAGTTTACCCCAGAACAGAGGGACAGAGAGCTGCAGGAGCGATGGCTGCAGATTGAGAATAGGGAAATAGAGCCTATGGGTCCTAGCATACTATCAGACCCCGTGGATCCTGATGAGCCCCTATCATGGGTGTTGCCTGGGAGGGCAGGTAAGGCTGACCTGACTAGAATTAGTAGGGCCGAGAGAACCATAATGGCTCGGTATAAATCTTCCCACGGGTTGGAGTACCCGTATGTCCCTGAGCCTCTCATGGATGAGATAGAGGACAACCGGGATAGGTGGCTTAGGGAGGCCATAGAAATGCACCTAGTGGGGAGAGGGAGTTCCGTGATAGGAAAGAAGGCTGAGGAGCGCATAGAGCACTTAGTGCGGGTATGGGGCATTGGCCGAAATATCTATAAGCACAGGGTGACATATAGGCCTGAGAGGGGACTGCCTAGGCATTATCACATCACGGTCATAGATATGGGCGGGAGAGAGGTCAAGAAGCCTGACCCGAATCACTATTTTTAGGAGGTACTGATACATTACGCGGGTTTGTGGCTGCTGGTCGGGGCGGGCTTGGCGGAATGTACTGTAGTCATTTTGTTATGGTATTATGAAAAAAATTTGTATGTGAACGTTAACATGATTATGTCATATGTTACAGTGCTTCCTGGAAGAAAGCGTACAAATTTAGGTCCCAGCGAGGACGATGGGATTCACCAGGGGGAGAATGTAGCGGACATGTAAAATGGCTATAGTCATCTCTCCTGCTGACAGTAAGGCCTGGTAAGTTGTGGGCATGCCAGCAGTAATTATGGGGGTTTGCCCTCACACCCTGGTGGGGTGCCCTGTGTATGGATGGGACTGGTCACATGCTCTGACTCCATGGTTAGTGATGTCAGAGGTGTGTCAGCCTCAGAAGTTACATAAGGCACAGCACTGTTTTCTAAAGAGTTGAGGAAGGAGTTCCAAGTCTAGCAGGAGTGCTAGAGGAGTAGTCTGAGAGGAGACTGTGTCCAGGGACCTGGCACAGGGCAGTGATCCCTGCGGGGAAAGGGAATCCCTATTAAGGAGAGAATCACCTTTGAAGGGAAGCAGAGTGAATAATCATGAGAGGCTAGATCTCAACTGCGAGGGGCAGCTAGCCCACATCACTCAATAAAGATGTGTTCATTCAGAAACCCTCTTGTGTACATGTGTGGAGTGAATGTACAGAGAGGAGCACCACGGAGGAGTTCCTCAACAGGATCATCCCCTTGCGGACGCAGGGACCCTGATGAGGTGGAGGCGCTGCACTGGAACTAGGTGAGACTCAGCACACTACCTCAGCTGCCTGTCTGGACGGGTCCTCCCCACACACCATCATGCGGGAGACTCAGGAGTCCTGTTGCCAACAGGTGCACCACCAGACACTACCACACTGTAATGGGGGCCGGTTAGACCACAGGGGCCAATGTGAGATTGGGTGGGTCAGGCCGGGCCAGAAACACCGTTACATATATATATATATATATATATATATATACTGCTGCGGCCGAGTTTATTCGAGCATTTGCCCGTTCTCGGCCGCAGCAGTAACCTGGCACGCGCCGGAGGGTGCCGGGCGCGCGCCGAAGCAGCGGAAGAGCACCCTCCGATCGGGGCGCTCTCCCTCCCGCTGCCGGGTCCGCCGGGTCCCCCGGAACCCCCTGCCGCCGTCCCCCACATCGCGGGACACCAGGGCTCGGGACGCGCGTGCAGGGGGCGCTGGCACCCGATGACGCGTGACCGCGCATCGGTGATGCGCGGCACGCTGAGGGAGTGCGGCTACCACGCCGGGGCATCCCCCGGCTTGCGGTGCTAGCCGTGCTCGAATTAAACGTGTCGGTAGTGTATATATATATATATATATATATATATATATATATATATATATATATATAAATAAATACAATCTAATCAATTCTCATTAATGAAATATATTTGTGAAAAATTATGTATAAAGTGATTATGTGCCATTTGTTGATTGAAACCATATGTATAATAAATATGACCTCACAAATAATATTTATTAATAAATGTGATGATAATGTGTAATGAATATGAAACAATGAACAATGTACTAGATATTATTATTTGTGTGATAAATGTGAAGTGTTTAATACGATGTGCACGAAATAGTCCTAACCAGGGGCCTCCTCTCAAATAACACTACATGGGGAGACAGAGGGAACGTGCTAAACATGTTCAACCCAGACCTATGTGACCCCACTGATGATGAACAGAGGAAAATAGCCATTACACAATTGTACTCGTATCGATGCAATCATTGAGACCACCCGGACTCAATGTGTCCAACACATAAATCCAGTAGGTCTCCCTTAAATTGAGTTTCTTGAGTCTATCACCGCTAAGTAATGTAGATGGTATTAATTATATATCCCCTGATGAAATCCGCTGAGACGGAAGAAACGCGTAGGGTCACGTGGTATAGGAGCTACGGTGGTGGAGCAGCCCAGACGCCTGAGTGCAGACGCCAGTGCAGGAGTTCCCTGATATCTCATTGGAGTGGGTTTGTGTAGAGCCGTGCAAACTAGGAACCGCAAGTTGCTCATCCGTGTTGTCGGAGAGACGCTGAGACGGTGATACCAGCAGCAGCAAAGCCTTGCAGTTCACACAACCGCATGGAACGGAAGGAAGTAGTGGAAGTCTGACGTCTGTCTGGTGCATGGGCTTGTCCCATAAAACGCTTTTAATACACTGAAAAAGTGTCAGTGTGCAATTGTCTATGTTTATGGTAAATTAATCCTTTTATATCAGATTTTACACATGGATTGGGCACTTTTTCTTTTTCTTTTGTTCTAATAGGTATCGTTGGGAGGTTGTTGAGCCCAAGAAGAAAGCTGCCCGGACCACATTTTTCTTTTTAAAGGTTTTTTTCATATGGACACTTAATTTATTTTCATTTTTATTTTTATTTCCATTTTTTTTTCATTTATTTTTCATTTTACATAGACTATTTTTTCAACATTTTACATAGTTTATATGATTAGATTTTTGAGATTTTTTCATTTATGATACATGTTATTGTTAATTTTTTGTTTGCACTATATTTCACTTTTTTCATTTTTTATTTTTAATATGTTATAATATACATCATCATCCTGTTCTATACCACAATTTTTTATATATTTATATGATTGTTAATAGGCATCTGTGCAGGGTGGGTCGTCTTGCTAGTCAGGACCAGAAGTTGCAGCAATTTGGGTGTATGCTAATACAGGCGCTGTCTTACATATCCTTTATACAATTGTTTATCATCAACTTTCATAGCTGCCTGTATTGTATACACCTATCCTGCATTTGTTGCTCTGGTTCTGATTTGTCAAGATGATGAAATCAAGTAAGGAGAGGCTCATTAGGAGACAGCAATATGCTGAATCTGCAGAAATTGATATGTCAGAAATTACTGAGGATAGTATAGATCTAAAGACCAGCTTTTTTAAGCTTGAGAGGCTGGCGAAGGAAGAAATGAAGCATTGGCTTGATCTTTTATCATTACAAAATTATTTAGATGCTAAAACAGTCCCTAGAGGACTGAGGTTTACTAAAAAACCTACATTTGAGACAAACATTGATTTTAAGACTAAATGGAATGATGCAATGGAATTTTGTTCATTCACTTTAATGAAATTATTAATTACTTATAGGGAAGATAAATTGAATGATATTGCCAAGGAAATTGAGCAAATACAACATACTATGGTCCCTTTTACAGAAAGTGATGAATTTCTAGAATTGGATAAATTGGTTGATTCTAGGGTACTTAAGTATGAGAGAGAAATCAGTGAACGAAAGAGTAACAAATATGTTAGAGACCAAACTGATTATGCTACTGATAAAGTTAGAGATTGGAGACGACATGATAGAAGAGATAGATCAAAACATTATACTCCAAACAAATATCATAAGAAAAATAAATCTGGTAAGTATAGAGATAACAGCAGGGATCAAGGATCAACTTATTTAACACCTAAAGATAAGGACAAACATACTAATAAAACTGAAAAGTTAACATAAATGTCCCAGTTTACTTGTCCAGTGGAGAATAAATTTGAGGTTTTACAAGATAAAAATGAATCATGTGAACAGATTATATTGGAAAAGAGAGAACTTGATAAAAGCAGTGGTGCTATATCTAAAACCCAAATAAAAGAATCTACTAAATTTGGTCCTGAAAGTAACTCTACTACTACAAAATCACATACTGCTTCTTTTTTAGAATTAGTGACAAAACAGGAGAATCGAGAGAGGGGGAAATCCTATCCTCTATGGGATCGACAACTGACTTACCAATCAAATACCGAAGAAAGAGAAGCAGCGAGGAACCCGGGGAGGGAGGCGCGAGCAAAGAAAGAAGGAGAGTAAGTTAAGAACCAGCAATCCAGAAAGTCACGGTATATTTAATTTATCCACATTTATTTTACATATCGCTCCTGGCCAGGGGGCTTTCATTTGCACCCAGTAGTCTTCCTAATAGATTCGATCTATTTGTAGATTTGAATAAATATATTAGAAAGATTACTCTTATGAGACATTTTACAATACAGAACAAAGATCGACAGGATATATTAAGTGCACAAGAAGTTGCTTGTATTGATGCAATGACTGCATTACTTGTGGAAAATGCACAGGCGGAGGATTTAACACATCTCTGGAATCAGATGGAAGCCCACATATATTTGGACTACATGTGATATAACATCTCTATATACATGTATTAAACATGATAAGGGTCTACTGGCTATCAAACATTTTTTGGACATAGAGGAAAATATATGTAATAAACAGTCTACATTCATATTGCAAGCTATTTCATTCATTTTAGAGCACAATTACTTTTTGTTTGAAAATTCATATTATTTACAGGTTTGTGGGACGGCCATGGGCACTAGGTTTGCCCCCATCTATGCAAACCTCTACATGGGTTTGTGGGAGGAACGCCATGTTTTGGGGGGATGCGGATCTCGGGGCCGGCCTGGTGTTCTATGGCCGTTACATAGACGATATCATTATGATTTGGGATGGGCAATTGGAAGATTTGGAGCTAAAATTAAATTATTTTAACAACAATGACATGGATCTAAAATTTACATTTGAAATCAATAAGAAAAATATAGTTTTTCTAGATCTAGAACTAGATATTAGTGAGGACTATGAGATTATTACCAAAACTCATTTAAGTCTGTTGCAGCAAACAGTTATTTACATAATAAAAGAAACCATTACAGAAAGTGGTTGGGCAACATCCCCAGGGGCCAGTTTCTCAGAATCAGGAGAAATTGTTCTCTTGAATCTGATTTTCTGGCCCAGGGGGAATTGTTAGTCCAAAAATTTATAGCCAAAGGTTATGATATACACATAATCTACGAGACTTTCAGACAGGTCGGTGCATTAGATCGTGTAGATATGCTTAAAAAGTCCCAAAAGAACCATTTGACAGATAGGACTGTTAATGTAGGTGAATTTGGTACATCTGTTAAATCTCCTCTTTTTGTTACAACATATAACAAAGCAGCGCAAGGTATAACATTTATTTTAAACAGACATTGAAGCATCATTTTGAGGGATCCTATTATTGGTCCAAAATTACCACCAAAAATTCCTATAATTTACAAGAAAGCAAGAAATTTAAAAACTTTATTGGCTCCTAGTCGTTTAAAGCAAAAATCAATCATTCCACACGTGGTATATTCAAAAATGGCAATTCATCTTGTGGACATAGTAGATGCCTAACATGTAGATGTCTGAAAAAAGTGGATCATATCTCTTCACATTTCAACAAATCCATTCATGCAGTAAAAGGTCAGATCAACTGTTTATCCACATTTGTTATTTATATTATTATATGCCCGTGTGGTTATCAATATGTTGGCAGGACAGCACGCACTTTGAGCACACGCTTTTTAGAGCACAGGCAGAATATTATTCATGGTTTAACTACACACAATTTATCTAGACATTATCTTGAAAAACACAATAAGGATCCATCTTCTCTTTCTGTTATGGGGTTAGAATTAATACCATCTACATTACTTAGCGGTGATAGACTCAAGAAACTCAATTTGGGTGTATGCTAATACAGGCGCTGTCTTACATATCCTTTATATATATATATATATATATATATATATATATATATATATATATATATATATATATATAATACAGCTATATTTGCATATTTGCTTTCCTGTGGAGGGTTTTTGTCACTTTTTTTACTCACCATAACTTAACTCAGTATTATGGTTTAGCCTATCCCATAGCCTCTCTTGCATTCCCAGTAAAATCAACCCCACACTGATGAGACCCATCAAGGTCGAAACAGCTGTCTGTGGGTGGTTTTCTGGGTATGCACCTTAACCCTGGCTGTGCTCAAAGCTGTGACCATGCAGCAAGCTTAATCCTATAGGGAACCATGTTAAAAATGGTTATTGAGGCAAAAAGTGACACTGTGTGCTCATTTGCATGTCATTTCCCAGAATCCCTTGCTGCAGTAGAAGTGCTGTATGCTGGGTGATAATGGGGAAAGGCGGGGTTGCAGACCTGCCTAAGACATGCAGATGAGCATACAGCTATATTTGCATATTTGCTTTCCTGTGGAGGGTTTTTGTCACTTTTTTTACTCACCATAACTTAACTCAGTATTATGGTTTATATATATATATATATATATATATATATATATATATATATATATATATATACACACATATCAACACTGTCCTCTAGGTGCTGGAATAGGGCAACTATGGGACTTTCCAACGCACAGAGAGTTAATCCCCCTAGAGAAGCCAGCAGCAGCTGCTGGCTAATTGAGCAGGCTGAACTCCTGATTGCTCATGGAGTTTTAAAAGTCAGTAAGTGACTATACACAATGAGACTGACTGCTGTTCCCAGAGAAGGGGGGCAGAGAAGAATTCTCCCCAGCTATGTGAAGCTGGCACAGTCCCCTAGGCTTGATGGATGGTGGTTGCGGTGCCTTGGCTGTTAATCCCAGGAAGAAGGAAGGATGCAAGACAGTGCTGAAGCGGGGATGTCCTGTCCTTAACATTGGACTTACAGAGGAGAAATTCTCTGAGCTCTCGTGGGGCTGAGCTCCCCTAGGAAGGAAGGACGCAAGACTGTGCTGAAGTGGGGACGTCTGCTCCAAACCCTGGAATAATAGATAAGAGAAACCCTATATTGCTGTATGCAGACTGCATACGTTTAACTATAATAGTACCTGTTTTGGGGTGGTAACCAGCTTACAGTAGCTGTCCATCCAGTTAGTAAGGGCTGAAGTGGAGTGTGTAGTTAGTCTCCTAAAAGGAGTAGGCGTTTGTTTAATGATTTTGTTTTGAGTTAAAGAGACGGTGGGCCAGTTCGTGTACTATTTAATCCTTGTAAATTAACCCCATATAGAAAAATACTACGTTTCCTGCCTTAATCTCCCATAAGGATAATATAGTAATATGATACCGTGTAATCCAGAAATCAAGAGACTGCACACAGTGGAGTAGTATAGAAAAAAGTGTATTAGTGAAAGTGGTACATTAAACACCGTTTTGGTCTTCGCTGTGGTCCCTCTTAAACAACGCAGGAAGCTGCTTTTACTCAAATTATTTATACAGTAGCAAGACAATCATATTATTTCTGTAATATTGTCACTGATTATTATATGCTTTGAAAATATAACTTTTTTATATTGAGGTATACTATATCATATGTGAGAACAATCCCCTTAGATGTATATACAGTAGTGAAATAGCAATTTAGGGGATAAAGGTAGTGCTAAAAGTTAAAAGAATGAATAGAAATTAGAACGAGTAAAAGTGTATTAGATATGTACGAGTAAAAGTGAATAATAATTAATATAAACCTATAATGTAGCACTAATTATCCAAATGCTGCCAATCCAAGTAAAATAAAAAAACACTTCTTTACATGTAAATTGGTTGACCTCCACTGTACAAATGAGTGTAACAATACGCATAATTCAATACCATATACCGTAGTGTAAATTTGGTATAATTACAAAGTGCCTCGATGAACTAACAACGTAAAGATGATAAGCAGGCATTGTAACAGCAATGTCTTGTATGGTATTTTCTTATAGGCAATTACCAAATCTGGAGTTTCAAAATTTTAATTTTTATGTTTTTCAGATGTACTGTATACTTAAGTGAAATGTTAAAAATATTTAAGTGTATATTTGAAGTAAAATTTAGGCAAATTCAACATTTCTATTTAAATCGCTATTGGGTGTCCATATATTCAGTACTAACCTTACTTTTCTCAGTGTATATATCTATCTGAATGACCCTATTACTTCCTTACATTACTATGAGTGGGTTTGAGTGATTGTAATCTGGTTTTTTTTTGGCTCACCATCTCCTTAAGGACCTGGTGGTTTCTGCATCTTTTTGTACCATATATCTCTTCCCCTAGTGCACCTTCCACCCCATATTACATTAGGAATGCTGGTACCCATATTTGTTGTGTTCTCATGTTCTCATGTTCTCAGTGTATACCTTAAGAGTGTGTATATATACATACATACATATACACACATATATAAATATATATATGAAAACAACAACAAAGATCCCTGTAAGAAGCACACAGGTATATGAAGAAAGTAATAACGTTTATTATGATCCATAAAAACAGGGGAGAAAAGAAGATAAAATGGAGGGGGACATATACCTACAATCTGGAGGGAAAGGAACTAAAAGGCAAAGCTTTGGCTGTAACAGTGTCTGAAGATAAGAACACAAAATCAAGAGCCCAAGGGGTTCTAATGATAAGTTTAGCTCAATAACTGCCTGAGTATACAACACATGCAACACATCAAAACATGCAAACAAAAAGCAAAAACATGAAAGAGGCTGGAGGCCAAATTCAGAGAAAAAGTATCATCAGAGGCTCTAAGAGTAGTAACTCTAACTAAAGCCTTCAATTGCTAAGCATGAGAATTACAGTCCAAAAGTAATGCAAGTTCCTAATACGTCACCAATAAGCAGAAATAAATGTATATCCTGTGGGTGGTCCCTGATGCCAGATGAAAGGAATATGAGTCCCCCTGCCAAACTGCCACTCCTACACGTTTCGACCTGGCTGGTCTTCAACTGGGAGTGCTGGCATGGCAGGGGAACGCAGACTCTATATACAGACATTAATTACTTAAAAATCGCGCCAGAACCCAGCTGTTTCAACTCACAAATGGTGTCCGGTCTCACACAGCCTGACTGTGAATGCAGATGCGTGTCATCACGTTGTGACGTCATCACGTAGATGATGCCGTTGCCATAGCAACGCGTCTCCGCATCGCAATGCAGTTGTACTGAGGTGTATAACTTCGTAACAGCAACCAGAGAGAGCTCCACACCTAAGTGGGTTCTCGATAGCAACATAGAATCATCATAAGCTAAACTGCGGGATACAAAAGATATATCAAGTGACAAAACATTCACACTAGCCAACATGCAGGAATAATACCTAACTGCAAATGGTAGCCGATCACTTCCGTCTGCTGATCACAGCCTGACTGTAAATAAAGATGCGCGTCATCACGTTGTGACGTCATTACTTAGATAATGCCGTTGCCATAGCAACGCATGTTCGAATCGCAATGTAGTTATACTGAAATATATAGCTTAATAGCAAAGGGCAGAGAGAGCTCCACACCTAGGTGGGTTCTCAGTAACTACAAGAAATCATCATGGGCCATATATATATATATATATCTATCTATCTATCTATCTATCTATCTATCTATATATATATATATATATATATATATATATATATACACAGTGGCGGCCGCTTTCATTCTCTTGCGGCCGCCACCGCAATGTGCGGGCAGAGGTGGCTGATTTTTTTTTGACGCGTGCCGCGCGTCACTGGTGCGCCGGTCACGCATGCCAGGGTGCGTGCGCGCATGCCAGGAACCCGGAGAAGGGGTGGTGGGGTTGAAGGGGTGGCGGGGTAAGGGGGGGATGCATGTGTGCGCCTCCGGAACCCGGAGAAGCAGAGGCGGAGCAGCCAGGGGGTCGCAAGGGGTGGGAAAGATGCGGGGAAGATGCGGGGAAGATGCGGCTGGTGCGCGGCCAAGTTCGGCGCCAGCCGAAAAAAGCCACGGGAAGACACGGGTAAGTCTTAGAATGAAGCTGGCCGCAGCAGTATATATATATATATATATATATATATATATATATATATACACGCATACACATACACATACACACACACGCATTATATATATATATATATATATATATATATATATATATATATATATATATATATATATATATATATAGAAATAATATGAAATTCTTGCTATATATAATATTGTGGCACACAAAAATAGCATACACAAGTCTCACAGATGTAAATAGCATTTTTTTTAGCTGTGTGCCAAACAATAGTAGAACTTGTGTCAAATTCAGCTTCTACTGTAAAGCTGTATATTTTTTAGCACAGAATCAAGTTGCTATATATAAACAAAATCTTTATGTGATGCAGCATGGATGATTGATTATATAGGTTAACAAAATGTATTATTTTAACACTAATTAACAGTAATTTAACAGTAATTACACTAATAATTGATATTATTACTATTGTTTATTTATAGAGCATTAACATATTACGCCGTGTGGTACAGTGGGGGAAAAGAATGACAAACTGAATGACATACCAAATAAGGACGAACAAGCGCACACAGATACAAAAGGTAATGAGGTCCCTGCTTGTAAGAACTTATAATGTTTCTAATTTATATTTACTGACACAAGTTATAAATAAAAAATACATATACAGTAATCCCGTTTTCATTAAAATTGTACCAATCAGGTAATCAACAGGGCGCAATGCGTCAACATTTTTCAATCTTTCATTACCAATTTGTTTTCTTTTATTGGGGATTGCCTGGTCTCTCAATTTTGTACAATGCGTAAAAAAAAAAAAATCTATGTATATTTTCGTGATATGTATTAAATTACATAACAACATTAATACATCGAACGCTCATGTTATGAAGGTTTGTACAGTACTATGTTTTAGTACTAAACCTTTGATGCACAAAAACATTTGAAATATGATCTTAGTACTGTACAGTACATAATACAGTATGCTAGACTTATGCCACCTCAGATGTGGAGGATTTTTGGGGGAGCAAAAAGAGTGCTGCAGAGACACAGACTGTGATACTGTGATGGTGAAGGGGTCCCCAGGCCATTAATAATGGAATTTGTTCCGGCTGGGTGCCCCTGAACCAGGTTGGAAATTGTAGAGTGTAAGCCATGTAGCAGGGTCCCCTGAGTCATATTATAAATGTGAAGTGTCATCTCTGCAGCCCACTGCAAGTTGAGAGCCTGTAATTGCATTAGAATTGTCTGTGTGTGTCTGGCTAGAGATAAGAGGACCACACGTGCTAAAATGAGCTACATTGACTGGCTGCAGTTGTATTAAGGTGTAATGATATGTCTAAAATGCGCCCGCTAGGAATAAGGGGCCTCTAGCACTGTTTAAAGGGTTAATTGGATAAGCGTGCCTGTGGTTATGTGGTCGAGGCCAGCATTACAACACTGTATTACTGTGTAACCGCAGACAAGCAAGGGAAGCCTTAACCGCAAGCTAAATTAGTTAAGTAGTCTGCGGTCACGAAAGGATGCAGGATTGCAACAATGTATAATATGGTCTCATCATTCAATTAAGGTCAATTGGTAAAGTACGTCTGCGGTTATCGATTGAGTCCGGGGATTGCAACATTGCATCCCGACCCCAAACCGCAGACCGTGGAAAAGTTTACCCACAAACCAAATCATAGCCCTCACATAATTAAGCAGCTAACTTTTGATAGGAAGGTCCTAGCTTTCTAATTTTTGGTGTGCAGTATGCTAGGGGGCAGACATATAATCCAGTATAGTTCTGAGTCTGTAACATTTATTTAAAGGCAAAAATGAGAAGTAGCTCGGAATTTAGTATTTTAAAGTTATAGGAACAGGGACATTTACATTTCAGTCATGCAGGAGAGTGGATACATTAAGCATTCATTTATGATCAGGGATGAATCATGAATAATGTAAGTCCAGGCTTTTGAGACTCCCTGTGGAGCTGACTCCAGAGTGTCTGCAAAAATTGGGGCTTCAAAAGACACCAACCTGGGGAAAGTGCAAAATGTCAGGAAATGTATATAAACAGTTTGCATAGAAGATGTCTGGGCATCCTGGAGAAAGGAATACATTCTGCCGCCGTGCAAGAGGGCTTGGTCAGGTATGCTAAGCGGGTTAGTGTGACGTTAGCGCATGGCCCTTGGCATATTGTGAAGCCCTTTGCCCGACTGCAGGTACTGTTGGCAAACTTGCAATTGGGTTGGAATTTGCTTCCCATACCAAGATTGGCTGTGTATTACCCAGATAGGCGTGGGAGGGTGTTATAAGCCCGTACAGGCTATCGGGCGGGTCTTCAACTGTGTACTTCTGTGATCCATCGGAAGGTATAGCGTGCGGTACAGAGACGATTCTATCGTAACCAAGGATTTTACCCCGCTACGAAAGTTCATTAGAACTAAAGACTTGTAAATGAATTCTGCAAGCTCAGAATAAAGATGCTTCTTTTGGCGGAGAAACAGGGGCTGCAAGTGGCGCCCCTAGCCAAAGACAGTTTCGAGTCTCTTGTTTGCGTTTCAAACCCGCTCCTGGGAATTGATACCTAGAGACTGTATTTCGTGGACTTTCGTTCTGGAAACAATTTATTTCATTTTACCTCATTCTTGTAAGTGTTATTTTGTGTTATCTTGTAAATCAAGCTGTGTGTGTTTTTCTTCTGTGAATAAATTACAATTTATTTTATCTCACATTTTGTTCCAGGTATTTTTGGGGGATAAGAACTGGTCTCCTGTGACAGATACATTTTATTATAATCTGTGCACAATGTAACTCCACCCCGACTCTTCCTACTGATACTCCCCATGGAGCAGGCTTGGGGAGATGGCGGAAAATAGAACAAAATGCTTTGATAAGGTTTTATGTATCACGAGATTAAGGATTTATGGCGCGAGTGGGAGGAGTTAGGGAAGAGCTACATATGCATAATGGCGTAGGTCTGTCTTAAAACATGTGGCTTGCGATACTTTCCTTGACTGTTTTCTGAGTGGGTTTTCTCCATCACCTGCAAGGTGGCTTTAGCGCAGAATACTAGCGGAACATGGCACCAAATTCTAAACAGTAGAAATACACCTCAAACTCATAAACATGTCGCATTTCAAACTTTACATTTTTTTACAAAATGGTGTCATTGCATATCAAAGCAAAAACAAAAACAGTTGAAATCAATAGAATTGTAAATTTCATATTTATTTATTTATCAAATGTTTTACCAGGAAGTAATACATTGAGTTACCTCTCATTTTCAAGTATGTCCAGGGCTTAGAGTTAAGATGAAAAATAATACAGTACATGGTTACAAATACAGTTACTGTACATAAGTGAACAGGGTATACATTTATACAAGATATAGCATGCACTTTTAGAGATAATATATATTATAGACTTTCTAGATGTATGCAGCAATGTTTTTTTACCCCGAATTGCTTTGGTTTTGCCTTGATATATATTGTATACCAAATGGGTGCATATCTAAGGCCAAGATATGCACCTTACAGTATAAGAAACTAAAAGCATTAGTATTTTTATTTTTTGTATCACTTTTTTTTATTGCGAACAACATACATCCAAATGATAACGACAATGTCATAGGCACATGACATGACTTTTCAACTGAGTTAAACAACATGTTGTCCCAAAGTGGGTATTTTTCAGTTGGTGGGGGTGAGGGGGAGGTCCAAGGGGGGAGGGGGGGAAAGAAATATTGCGGGAGGGGGGGGGTGTGGGGAGGATTGGGGAACTCTGTTTTCTTCCTCCCTTTCCATCAGTACGAGGACGGCCTAATGCAGGCCTAGTCCTAGCGGGCCGCTCCAGGGGTCCCAGGTATTCCGAAACTGTGGCATTGTTTTATTGAGCATTGCTGTAAGTTTATCCATGGCCATGACCTCGTCTATTCTTCTCAACACCATGTTTCTCGCTGGGGCTTTGGTGTGTTTCCACGCCGCTGCTATTGAGCATCTGGCTGCAGTTAGGATAGCTGATACTAGTCTACTCAGGGGGGGGGGTGGGGGGGGGCAGGTCGTCTATAGGTTTGCTCAGCACGAAAGTCAAGGGGTCCAGGGGGAAAAGAAGCCCCGTAGTTTCTTGTAGAAGCTTCTGGATCTTTGTCCAGTACCTCTGAATCTCTGGACATGACCACCAAATGTGGGCCATGTCCCCCTCTTGGCTACCTCCCCTCCAGCACAGGTCGGTAGTGCCGGGGAAGATCTCGTTCACCCTAGCCGGGGTCAGGTACCACTGGAATAGTATTCTATATATGTTCTCTTTTGTCACTGTACAGATTGAGGTCTTTGTGGCCAACTCCCAGATATCCTCCCACTCGTCCATATCTATCTGTACATTGAGGTCCTCTGACCATTTTTGCATATATTTGTGGATTGGGGGGCTGGTTGCCGACTCCATCCCCCTATAGATCTCTGAGATCAGACCTCTCTGGTAGGAGCCCTTGCCGCAAAGGGATTCAAACCTGGTTAATGGGGGGAATTTAGCGTTTGGGGCTAGGGATAGAATGAAGTGCCTAATTTGCAGAAATTTGAACAGATGGAGACCTTGGTGTTTATGTTTGTCGCGGAGTTCTTGGAAGGAGAGGATCTCCTCGTTTTTCAGCAGATCGGCAATCAGCCTTATTCCTAGACCTTGGAATTGGTCGAATTGTTTTTTGGAACACCTAGGCGGGAAGTGTGGGGTTCCAAAGATGGGGGTAAGTTGGGATGGGGTAGCTAGTAGGCCATATTTCCCTTTGTTCTTGAGCTACACATCCCATTTGCATCTCATTGCCCCCAGAGCGAATCGCCCTGGTCCTCCCTTCCAACAGGAGACCAGAGATGGGCCTGGAGGGTGGCAGGTGCAGCATGATGTGATTCGATCGCTAGCCAGCAGGTGGAGGCTGGGTCGTAGTTCCAAACTACAGCCTGCTTCAACTGGGACGCCGAATAGTATCTGATCACGTTGGGGACCCCCACACCTCCTCTTGTCTTGGGGGACAACATCACAGACCTTGGTACTCTTGACCGTTTATCATTCAAAATGAATTGGAACATAAGGGCCTGAATATGTTTCAGGGCTGCGATTGGGACGGGGACAGGGAGTGTTTGGAAGAAATAAAGAAGTCTCGGCAGGACGTTCATTTTTATTGATATAATTCTTCCAAACCAGGAAATTTGGAGCTTTTTCCATTTCTCCAGGTCTTTTTGATTTGGTCAAACAAGGGGGGGTAGCTGGATTGGTATAGGGAGCTATAGGTACTTGAGATTCTGACTCCTAGGTATTTAATATGGGTAGTGCTCCATCGATATTTATAGTTAGCTTGTAGGAGTCTCCATTCCTGGTCTAATAGGGATACGTTTAGAGCTTCTGACTTGTCCATATTGACTTTGTATTCAGATACTGTGCCGAATTGGGATAGCAATCTTTGGAGATTGGGGAGGGAGACGTGGGGGTCCGCGAGGGTCAGGATCACATCATCAGCAAATAGTGAGATTTTGTATTCTGTTTCGCCAATTCTAATACCTTTAATGCTCTGATCTTCCCTTATTGTGGCCGCTAATGGTTCAATTGTTAGGGCGAATAACAGAGGGGAAAGGGGGCAACCCTGCCTGGTTCCATTTCTGATCTTCATGGGGTCCGATAAGCCACCTGAAATTTTTACATGTGCTGTTGGGTTTTGGTAGAGGGCTCTAACCCCCTGCAGGAAGGGGCCACTGAATCCAAATTTCAGCATAGTTTGATCTAGGAAGGACCATTTGATTCTGTCAAACGCTTTTTCTGCATCAAGACTAAGGATCATTGCTCTGGTTCCCATGAGGCGCACATGGTCTATTATATCCACAATTTTGTGGGTGTTGTCAGAGGCCTGTCTACCTGACACAAATCCTACTTGATCTATATGAATGAGCCGTGGGAGAATTGGGTTGAGCCTGTTTACCAAGATCTTGCTATAGAGTTTTAGATCGGTATTCAGAAGGGAGATTGGCCTATAGTTGCCACAAAGGAGAGGGTCTCTACCCTCCTTGTGGATAATTGCCAGGTTTGCCGCGGTGATTGTTGAGGGGATCGGTTGCCCTTGCAGGAAAGAGTTGAACATATCTAAGAGGTAGGGGGAGAGAATCGGCAAGAATGTTTTATAATAAGCTTTGGTAAACCCGTCTGGGCCGGGCGTTTTAGCTAATTTAAGGGAACCAATGGCTCCTGATAGTTCCTCCTGGGAGATTTCTTTATTTAGATCGTCTAGTTCCTTGTTCGAGAGGGATGGGAGGTTACAGTGCTCCAGGTATTGTGTAATTCTCTCGAGGGATGTCGGGTCATGGTTAGGGGGGTGTAAGTTGTAGAGGTCCGAATAAAAATCCGCAAATTCCTGAGCTATCTCTTTCTCCATATATGAAATTTGACCATTTTTAGTGCAGATTTTAGAGATTTGTGATTTGACTCGGGTGCCTCTGAGTTTAGTGGCCAAGAACTTATCAGCCTTGTTGCCCTTGTCATAACATTTTTGTCTGAACCATCTCAGTGCTCTCTCTACCTCTTTGAGTTGGGTGTGTTTGAGGGCTGCTCTAGTTTGGTTTAGTTGTTTGAATATTTTTTTGAAGGCTGTGTGCTTATGCTGTTGTTCAAGTTGCGCAATCTTATCTGTAAGGTCTTTTTAAAGCTTGAGTTTCTGTTTTTTCTTATGGGCCGCGACTGAGATTAGGTTGCCCCTGATTGAGGCCTTATGGGCCTCCCACAGCATTGCTGGAGCCGAGACTGACCCTTTATTAATTTGAAAAAAGATAGAGAGTTTTTCTCTGACTAACATCTCTGTTTCTGGGCAGTGGAGCAGGGAGTCGTTTAGCTTCCACTTGTATGGGTTATTCTTTACAAAGGGCAGAGAGAGAGAGAGAGTTCAATGGGGGCGTGATCAGACCAAGTGATTGGGCCTATATTTGAGTGGGAGGATGCCCGGAGGATGTTGCTGGTGCCTAAAAAATAGTCAATCCTCGAGTAGGACTGATGGGGGGAGGAGAAGAAGGTATAATCCATTTGACCCTGGTGCTGTGCCCTCCATATGTCTGTGAGGGAGAATTCTGCCATTATGTCCCTACATTTTTTGGCTTTCTTTTGAGCTTGAGTAGTGTGGGATGTAGCTGGAAAAGCAGGGGGAGGAATGCTAGGGGTTGTTGACCTATCCTGCGTGTGGGAGGCCACCATGTTAAAGTCTCCTCCGATAATTAGGGAAGAGAGGGCCTGTTGCTCCAGTGAGTCAAGTAGTTTCTAGAGGAACAAGGGTTGGCTTTCATTAGGGGCATAGATGTTGGCCAGTGTTATGGGGGAGCCCGCAAGGGTGCCTTGAAGTATTAGAAATCGACCCTCTGGATCAGATTGAGTTTTGGTGAGGACGAAGGGGACATTATTCCTTATTAGTATAGCCACCCCTCTTTTTTTGCTTGGGGAAGACGCACAAAATGCTTGGGGGAATACAGTTTTGAATGTGTTTGGGGGCACAGGGGAGTTATAAGCTCCGAGGCTCTTGGATCTCCGACGACAAGAGCGGGTGGACCTGGGGCCCCTGAGGAGGTGTGGGGGGGAGGGGGGAGGTTGAATAGGCCTGGCACCTAGTTCTTGGGGGCTTGTAGGAATCTGGTGAGCAGCAAAAAAGGTGTCGGAACAATCTGTCTGGGTAAGGGTAGGGGGGGGGTGGACACATGAGGAAAGGTGGGGGTAAGCGGGCCTTCAAAGTGATAGAGGGGGGGGGGCGAGAGAGGGGGGGTTGTGGGGGGGAGAGGGGGGTTGGGGGGAGGAAGAGGGGGTGGTTGTAGGGGAGAGAGTGGGGGTGGGGAGGAGGAAGAGGGGGGGGATTGTGGGGGGGGGGAGCACGGGGGGGGGCGGGACAGAGGGGGGGAGGAGAGTCACGGGGGGAGGTGGGGGAGCGGGGAGGCATGTGGTTGGACTTTATTAGTGTTCTGAGATAATTGTGGATGCTACAGTTGAAGATGAATTGATTGTTACATTCACAGTTATGGGGAACCTTAGAGACCTCTGCATATAAATCAGAACCAAACATTTATTTTCTTTTGAGGCCTGTACGTCACTGTTCTATCTTGATACAGGGGGGTGGGGGGGGGGAAGGGGGCGGCTGGGCGCAGGGGGGTGGGGGGGAGGGGCAGGGGAGAGATGGAGGAGGGGGAGCGGGGGGAGAGGGGGCAGCAGGGAGGAGGGGGGGCACGGAGGGGGGGGAGGAAGGGCACGGGAGGGGGGGTAGGCATGTAAGGGTCTTGTCCTTATAGGTGCTGTAGCACTTTTTTTGTTGTGACGCTTGCTTATTTACTTTTAGACTTGTACTCTACCTAGAGATCTTGTCTTGGGGGAAACATGGGGGGGGTAGAGGTGGGTATTGAGCTTAGCGATATTGCTAGACATTGTGCATAGACAACAGTTGTTCCCAAGATGGTAAATACATACATGTTTATGGGGAAGCATTTAGAATCACTGCATGTTAGAGCAGACCATACAGTTCTTGTGCTTTGAGGCCTGCTAGCTGCAGTGATATCTTGACTCAACGGGTTGGGGGAGGGAGGGGTGGAGAGGCAGGTTGTGGGGAAACCTGAGAGTGGACATATCTTCAACCATGGGAGGGAGGGGAGGGGGGCAGGGTAGGTTGGGGGGGGGGTGTAGGCAAATAGGCAAATATACAACCTTACTTGCCCGTTCCCCCGGGAGGCAGTCCGAAAGGGGCACTCGGTTGGCCACGTAGGGGGTGGTGATGACTTCTGCTACCTCTTTCAAAGTGAGCAGTCCAGGGATACGTGATCCCTCTGGTTGCTGTATGTTTCTCTCGGTTGCCGGATCTGTGAGGGGGTGCGGCTGGTAGAGCGGTGAAACGGGTGTTTCCCTCTGGCAGCTCCAGACTGGAGACCGGGCTCCCGTGGCTGCCGGAGCATGGCTTGCGAGGAGGTGCCTCAAACCGGGAGCATTGTGAGTACTTGGGGGTGGCGGTTAGGTGGACAGCGGGAGGGAGGGAAGGATTAAGGGGAGGTTGAGGGGTTGAAGGGGAGGAGGGGGGGAAGGGGAGAGGAGGGGAGAGAGGGGCGGGGATGGGGGGGGGGGTTTGGCTGGGGATGGGGAGTAGACGGGGGCTGACAGACTCTGTGGGTCAAGTTGACATCTGTCAGTCAGGTCCTGTCTCTGGTCTCAGTGGTGCGGAGAGGGTGGACGGGCGCCTGGTCCAGAGTGCCGTGGTCTTCTTTCCCGATCAGAGGAACGACGGCCGGGAGGCGGTTGATGACCCAAGTTGGTTTTCGGCTGGTTCGGCTCCACTTCTTTCCTTCGAACCGTGGAGGGAAGCTGGGTGGGGGGGGAGCCCCAGGTTGGTAATGAGCGAGACTGGAGGCACTGATCCTGGTCTGAGGCGTTGGGGAGCTTCTGATTCGCTATGCGTTCGGAGGCTCTGGGCGTTTCTGCTTCTTCCTGGTGCGCTGTAGACTTAGAGGGCTCCCTGCTGTCTGGTGGTGGGGTGAGCCCCAGCGCTTTGAGGAAAGAGGGGGAGTCTTCTGGTCTGGAGATGGTATGGTGGTGGCCATTTCTCAGAACAATCAATTTGAAGGGGAAGCCCCAGCGGTAGGTGATGTTATGGTCCTTTAGAATGTTAATGAGGGGCTTCATCTCCTTCCTCCTGGCCACCCAGACCCTCGACAGGTCGCTGTATATCTGGATTCTGTTATTTTCTATGTGGAGGTCTCCTGCTTTTCAGCTCGCGGACATGATTCTTTCTTTGGCGGAGTACATGTGAAATTTAATAATCATATCTCTGCGACGGTTTGGATCAGAGGATTTCGGGCCCAGCGCTCGTGAGCTCTGTCCATTTGTATATCGTGCTCCGTCAAGTCTGGGACAAGGGACCGGAACAGCTTGTGCAGGTAAGGTTGGAGGACCTCAGGTGTGACTTCTTCAGGTATATTTCTTATCCAGAGGTTCTGCCTGTGGTCCCTGTTTTCTTGGTCCTCGAGGGAGTCTTTTAACTCTTCAATGACCTGTCCCAGTCTGATCCCCTCTTCCTCTGTGCTATTTTGCGATCCTATTACATCTCTGATCTTGTGCTCTAGCTTGTCAGTGCGCTTCGTGAGGCCGTTGATATCTGCCCTTAGGCTCTCCAAGGCAGTATTCACATCTTCCTGGACTCCTCTCATCATTTGGAGGAAGAGGGCATCGAAGTATTGTTTATTTAGGCCGAATTCCGGCGGTTCTCCGCTGTCTGTGTCTGGCACCCGATCCACATTTGAGGCCTGCATGGCCTCCTCGGCGCCGTCTTGCGAATCGCAGCTCGGCTCTGGCAAGCGCTGCGCGGGGGTAAAGTACTTGGTGACCCCTTGATTCTGGGTCGCTTTTCCTTTTGAAGGCATGGTCCCCTGTTCCTGTATGTTTTGGGGGTGTTTGGGAGATTTTTTGGTGGCGGTGGGTGCGTAAATGAGTGGGTTAGCGGCGAGGGTTTTCGGGAGCCCTACAACCCGACCATGCTCTGAGATGTCACCGGAAGTCCTACCCCGAATGAACATTTTTATTGAAATAAAGTCATTTTATTGATTGGTTGTCTGGGGTTTTCTGGAGTTATGGGGACAGGGGGGGGGCAGAGGGGAGACAGATCACAGCCTCCTCCCCACCTTCCACTGCTGAGGGACGGCTCCTTTGGGTATGAAGGGGAGACTCGTGGCTCTGGCGCGGCACCCTGTCCCAGAGGGTCAGGCCAGCCGACCAAGGGGATGTTTGCAGGTCCTCCCCTCTCTGCAGCAGCCCCGCAACAGCAGTTTGGTGTACCGGGGGGAGATGCAGAGATCTGCTTGCTTTATTTTTAATGGTGGAGAGCTTTGCTTGTGAAGGGTGTGTTTTTTTTTTATTATTATTCTTTTCTCCTGTGTGTTTGCTACAGTATAGTATTTTTATTTATTTTGTGCAGTTTGTGTGGTTTTGTAGCAGACTCTGTTTGGTGTGTTTTTTTGACAGGGGGAGATAGGAACTGTCAGCACCAGCACACATGTATTTTATAGTCTTTAAAAAAAAAAAAAAAAAGTTTCTGTTTATTTATTGTTCTGTGGGGGTCTGTGCCTTTAAATCAGACTTGCGGCGGCCATCTTGGATTTGGCCGACACGCAGACTGGAACGCAGGGAGCCAGGTGGCTCCACTCCCTGCAGCAGCTGTCTTCACCTCGGAGGCACAGGAAGGTGGAGGGACACGGAAGGAGCACAGGTAGGCAAGGGGTAGGTCGGTACGGCTCACCCCGAACGGCCGCCGACCAGGAGAATGTACTTTTGATCGCGGAGTCAGTCTCGGCCGGCCGCAATTTTAGGCTGCTCTGAGACCGGAGCTCCGATTTTAGTGCCCCGAAAATGAGCTGGTTTATTGAGCACCGGTGCCCTCTATTGCCCACCACCTGTGGGGAGGCAGGATCGCGTGTCCCAGCGGGAGTATTGGCAGGTCGGATGCCAACTCCTGTCTTTTCCTCTCCCTACCTACACGATGGCGGCCATCTTGTTAGCCGTCCTGCACCTTGCGGAGCCGCCACCGTACGGAGTCAATAGGTAGGGGGGGCCGTGAAACAGCGTCGGGACCGGCGGTACAGCCCTCCCGGGAGCGCACTGGCAGCAATATTCTAAGGGGTAGATGGCTGACGCGACCCCTCTCTAAGCTCGCCAGTCGGCAGGGGATGAAGGATGGGTCTCTAGGGCTAGCTCTGGAGAGTGCTCTGACTTTATAAATATGATTTTCTGCAGCCCCTTCTCCTCAGTCGCCTCACTCTCCCACTCACCTCAGTGTCCGTTAGCGTCAGGCAGGACAGTCTGCGCTTCTCCTATGGCGGTGCTCAATAGGCCCCTGGAGCCACTGTTTTTTTTTTTCTTTTATTTTATTTATCTTAATAATGTCCATATATTTAATTTTTAGACTCAAAATGATCCCTATGTTGTAAGCTGTCCAAGTTTTTAGGAATTTAGTTTATTCGGCTGGTGATAAGTTAGGATTGCTGTGGATGGCAAATTAAAACTTGAGGAGCTTCAGTATAATGCGGCCATCTTGGTCTGACTCCAAACCACGCCCAGTATTTTTGTTTTTAAACCATCTGATGCTATGTTTTCCCCCCAGATTTGCATCACGTTTAGCTTGATACATGTGACCCTTTATTATTTATAATGTTTTTTTTTTTCCTTTGATAAATCTGGTGCAATTTCTTTGCACTGCTTTTGCCCCAATTTTGCAGAAAAAAACGGGGCAATTCTGAAGCAAAAACATTTCTCCAAATGTGTCCAAGAAAATATCCTATTGATTTCAATAGGATTTTTTCTTTGATACAAATGGGGGATCAGGTTTTTTTGCCCCAGTATTGCCCCTTTATTGCCTTGATGATTATGCCCATGTGCAATAAGAAAAAGGGGGGCAATTATGGGGCAAACAATAGTTTCAAAGAAAAAACCCTGCTGCCATATATATTTGTCCCTCATCAGTTAATTAGGATACATATGCCTGCACCTTTCCCAGTGATCTCCCTAGTCCTGAATGTTACAAATCATGTCACATATTCAAAATCTCTAAAGTGGATATGGCTATTTTTTTTTTGCTTTTCTTTTACCGCTTCATATTCCCTGTACATACAGTACTGTAATTCTACTACAAATGCACAGTTTGATAAACAGACCCCCATGGGTCACATCATCTTTCAAATGATAGGGCCTTAAGGTGTCTTCCAGCACCTGAAGGTATTTTGTAAAAATGTGTGCATACCTATAGCACTTTCAAACAACTGTGCTTTCTTATGAAGAATACTGTACCATTTTGATACAGATATGCCCCTCTTGCAGTTTATTGATTAGGCTCCTATATCGTATTTGCTGCTTACCCGGACAAAGGCAAATATTAATCAGTTATATTTTGTCAGTATTGAATTTAGTATTTCTTTTACCTTGTGAATCTACATTAAAGTATACCAGTGGGGGGAAAAATACCCATGCAAATTAAGTTATCCAGTAGGCAAAGGGATTCAAGTACAATTATAACAGTTCCTTAGGCAACAGGAAGGAGAAATACTCATTTCAATGTCTGTCTGAAATGCAATAATGAAATAATTATTTTCTTGAGACAGGAATATTGTATGCTGTCAGTACTAAGACATGTTTTTCTTTCTGTGAATTTATCTGGCTGGCACTTCAATATAATTACATTTTTTAATTAAATTAGGCCAGGAGCTATTGACGTAGGGTACCAATGACTGTGGTGCCCCTCACCCACCCGCCTCCTCATTAATAGGCCATGAGCGGGTGGCTATAGGGGTGAAGGCTCGGGGCTATAGAAATGGGAGGGGGAGGAGTATTCGGGAGGGTATAAAGGCATGAGTTCGAGGGTGACCTCCTCTGATCACTGCCAACTTTGCGAGTTGTGATCCACACCACCAAGAAGGTTGTGGGGAAGTTGTGACTCACAGAGCTGGTTTGCCGTGTTAAAGCTGATATGAGAAGAAAGCAAGGGTAGCTTCCTTACCATGAACTAGTTGTGAGCAAGCTGGTTAGGGCAGTGAGCCAGGAGACTAAGAGCTAACTGTTGTTGGGGGTCATGGAGATGCAAAGCATTAAAGCTGCAGATCTAGCTGCCGTTTAAAAAAATGATTTTCCCCCATTCAATACTGTATATGCATCAATACAATCTGCACACAGACAAGTGATTAGCTAAGCTGCAGATCGGTCCGTTCTCCTGTAATTGACTGTAATAGATTGCTTGCTTGAGAGAGGGCGGGGCTCAAGAGCCAGAGCCTATCAGAAGGGGAAAGGAGCTGTCACTTTGGAAATGCTTTCTACATAAGGCCAGGTTCATAGCCCTCATCTCGTGGGCGGCCGTGATGTCACCCGCTTAAAGCGGGTGCGTTTTTTGGCCATGGTATTCGCGCCATCCGTGGGCATGCCAGTGACGTCACAGAGCTGGTTTGCCCCATTGGGCGAACAGCTCACGTGACCTGTCTGTCACACTGAGAAATCAGTTTAACTGATTTCTCACGCAATGCACACCCCCTCCAGCTTCCGCGCGGACGCACCCGCATGCCACATAGACGCGAACACTGCGTTAAGGCAGTCTGTTCGCTCAGCGTGCGGATGCCTTTTTTTTTTTTTTTTTTTTTAATGCTACAAGTATTTTCTCATAGTACAGAACTGATTTATTAAAAAAAACCACACATGTAGAATATTGCTTGACGTGCTACTTTAACATACAGTATATTGGCATAATTTTGGGAGGAGTACTTTTAGTTTCAGTATCCATTCAGTGGGGCACTAATTTGTCCTGCATTTGAGGATCAGTGCAGTTTGAATAACTGAAGACATTCATATGAGCATATTGCATATAACATTGGGAATGTTTTTAGGAGCACTCTGTTGTGTTTTCTAGATACTGTCAAACAAGATAAGAGAGAATTCAGACAGGTTATTGCTCAGTGTAGCTGCAAACAGATCAGCCCTTTTCTCTGCAGCTACACTCACACTGCTTGTAAATTAAGTGTTTTTCACACAAAAATATTTCTTTATATTAATGGAAATAGAGTGGTGTTAAGCGGCAATCCAAGCAGCTTAAAAAAATAATACATACATACATTTTAATATATGCAGCCTTTGATTACATTTATTGAAAACTAATTATCTAAGCTGCTGATCGATTAATTCTCTTGCGATCGATCAGCAAAATACTGCTTCCCAGGGTTCACTAAATGACTTCCTTTCCATTTCAAATCAATCCTTCAGTCAGCCCTTCAATCCTCCGCAGCTACAATACATTCTTACATTACTAAGGTAACATTATCTATTGTTGCAGTTTGCAGCTCAAACTACTAGGAATATTGACAACAATTTTTCACAAACCGGAAAGTGTTACAAAGATCTGGTAATGCTGGAAAGTGTTTAAAACCTTCTATAGAAATCAAAGGATGGTCAGTATGTTAACTAATTAAAAATGGCGTTGAATTAAATAAAAAGGTAGTAAGTAATACCTAATACTAGAGAACAGATGTATTTAAAAAAAAAACCACATGCATGGATTGCTCGTTTAAAGCTTTAAGCAAATTAAGGCAATGTCTTAACAAATGGCAAGCTAGGTGCTGATGCTAGAATGTCATTAGAATGCCTCTTCCTCATGCATTTTACTGTAAATTGATGTAATGCAATGGATGATTTATGCCTGGGTGGGGTACCTCTAGTTTCAGCTCTCATGCAGTGGGGCACTTGGGGTTAATTCAAGGTAGCATTGTTCATTCAGCAATAGCATTTGAGGAATCTTCACTGCTGTTTGAAAAGCTGACAAGGGCATTTTGGATATCACATTGGTGTGTTTTTAGGAGCACTCTGTTGTGATTTGAAGATAATCCAGGCTGTTCACACTGGTTATTGCTCAGATTGCAGCTGCTAACTTTTAAGCTTTAAGAAATTAAGTGTAGCGCTGCTTCCTCCCCCCCTCTGGGAGGTCTTGCTAAAGCTACAGGTTTCATGGTGCTCAATACCTGTGAGGGTTCAGGAGAGATGAGTGTCCGCGATAGTAAGGGGAAACAGGACAGGCTTTTGGTGATCCTCAGGTTCTTCTCATGGTGTGGTGCAACGCCTCTAGTCATAGCAGGCTTCAGGGTTTCTGGAGATAGTCTCCACCATGACAGTTTTCAAGCATACCCCTACCCAATAGACTGTAGGCTCAAGTAGGGGTATATAAAAGAGGATCTATTTATTGGTGTCCACTGCAGGTGTCATTACAGTGGATACTTTCTTTGGCTTCACAGAATTCCAGGCTTGGGGTGGCCCTAGGCCCATTAAGGGCTAACATTAAATCTCAATCCCAACCTGGAGTGACTTGGACTGCATGTCTCTACCCTAGGAGGGGGAGACCTGGACTGACTATAATTTAGAATACTTCCTCCCTAAGGCACAGAGGGTTAGGACACAAGGTCTGCACCATGATTGGCCACACACAGACCCAGTTCCCCTCCCCTCCGTCACTCAGAGAGGCAGCATTAGGGGGGGGGGGGTGGAATAACCCCCACAGGATAGCCTGCCACTGCCTGTAGCTGCTAGGACCTACGTGACAGGGGGCGAAAGTATAAAATGGACCAGCCATGGCTACATAAGTCAATTTCTTAAACAATGACAAGCTGGGTGCTGATGCCTGAATGTCCTTAGAATGCCTATTCTTTATTAATTTAAAGTTGATATATTGTAATGGTTGATTTGAGGTTGGGCCTGGGTTGGATACCTTTTTGTTTCAGATCCCATGCAGTTGGGCACTTGTGGTTAATGCAATTTCTTTCTGGCAGCATTATTCATGCAGCAATTACATTTAGGATGTTCAGTGCAGTTGGAAAGGCTAAAAGCATTTATAGAGGCATATTGGATATCAAATTGGCTATATTTTTAGGAAGCACTCTGTTGTGATTTGAAGATAACACAGAATAAGATAGCATTCAGATGGGTTATTGTGGAGATTATAGCAATTAGCAGATCAGCCCCTTTCTCTGCTGCCACAAACCACTTCCATCTTGCCATGTTGCAATGTTGTAAACTTAAAGAAACAGGATAAGACGCACTTCTCATAAATTAAGTGTCCAGAATGTCCTTTTTTTATATATTGAATGGCTGATTTGAGGAATGATTTCAGGATTTGGGCAAAACATGTGAAATCTTTTTTTTTTTTTATCAGTTTTGTAGTACTAGATATTAGTTACTTTTTTTTAATTCAACGCATAATGTCATTTTAAATTAATTTTAATATTCCAAACATCCTCTGATTTTAATGGCAGGTTTTAGCACACCTCTCCAGCAATGCAAGATCTTTGTGACATTTGTAACACTTTCCTGTTTGCGATAATTTGTCAATATTCCCAGGAGTTTCAGCTATAAACTGTAACAATAGTCAATGTTACTGTGGTAATATCAGGATACATTGTAGCTGCTCAGTTACACTGACTGAAGGATTGACTGAAACTGAAAGGCAGCCATTTTGTTAGGCCACAATCAGCATGGGTGGGTTATTTAAGATCTTGAGTCATGCTATAGAGAAATAATGAGCACAAAATACCAAGGTGGCGCTCAAATATAAAATTAGCCAATTGAGTGAAAAAAAGCTACTGTAAATTACAAAAGTGCAAAGTGTCAAAAACCACAACGTGATACAGAGTATTCTGGGTTAATTATCCAACCCAAGTGATATGAATACTCAAACTTTAGTGAAAGTGACTTTAGTGCAATCCTCAAAAAAAGGGCAAGTGCTAGTGATAAAGAGAAATATCATAAATTCCACAAAAAAAACTCCACTCAACCTTCCACAGTTTCTTCAAACATTATTTATCCAGAATAAATAAGGGAGCCGTGGATGGCATGTTATAGAGAGGAAAAAGGAGATACAATAGGATACGTGATTCGCTGCATCCAGCTTCCTCAGGAGTTGACCTGAAACACGTAGAGTAAGTCACAGAGGCTTTGTGCTCAAAGAGGGACTGCTGTTTGCGTACGTAGTTTCCTGGGCGGTTGTTATTTGAGGGAAGACCAGCAAAGAATCTAACAGCACAGTGCACTAGCATCATGGAGCGAGCAGTAAGATCGCCATCCACATTGTTACTCTATTTTATGATACACTGCCTAAGAGAATAGCCATCTGGTAGGTATGCATTCTCTAGGAGTGGATGTTTTAATTTTTTATAAAACTTGTTGAATTCTACATACTGCTCTATGGTGGGTTTTCTCTTCTTTTTCCTGAGATCGCCTATGTCCCCCACACAGCTACGTTGCCACTGATTGTAATGTGCCTTATACTGTTTGTCAGTTTGTGAGAATAACCATTTCAGGTTATTGGATATTTTTTCTGTGAGAGTCCCAATGGTATTATCCTATTTTGCCTCCTTTTTCCTCTCTATAACATGCTTGATGCCATCCTTCGCGCCTTCATTTTTTTTCTGGATGAGCCATGCTATAGGCCTGGGTGAGGAACTTGTAACTCACAGAATTGGTTGACAGTGTTGACCATGACACGTAGACCTGAGTTCAATCACAGTCAGGGGGAAGATACAATTGGGCTCCTCTGAACATGTGAAGGTTATCAGGAATTTTCTTTTTGTAGAGCTTTTCCCAGTGGTGGTCAAAGTGGGGTTGGGGGGGGAGCTTGGGGGGTGTATTCTGGCAAATCGGCGTGTGATTTTTTCATTGAGGCAATATGGGTATGGTGGCCACTTTGAATAATTTGTCTGCATCCTCCCCCCCAGTGGTTGGTCTTTTGCATTATTTGGCTTTGCATTGCTTGAGTCTCAATATTTATTTTAAGCAGTTTAACATTCCAGGGGTAGTTAATATAGTTGCAGATGCCCTTTCTCATCTACAGTTCAATGTCTTCAGGAGAGTAGTTCCCATAGCTGACGTTTTGGGAATGCCCTGCCCAGGTCGCCTGTAGAAACTTGGCCCTGTTCTATGATATACATGGTGGAGAACTTGGTGGCTTCCAGTATGTGGCAGGCATATCTTAGAGGCAATCCAAGTGGCACTTAAAAAGATATATATTTTAAAGTATATCCACCCTTTGATTACCTTTTATTGAAAACTAATGACCTAAGTTGCCGATCGAGTCATTCTCCCATAATTGACCAGCAAAGATCGTGCTTTCCAGGATTCACTAATGGCTGCCTTTCAGTTTAAATTAATCCTTCAGTCAGTGTAACTCAACAGCTACAATGTATTCTTATATTACTAAGGTTACATTATTGTAACAGTTTGCAGCTCAAACTGCTGGGAATATTGGCAACAAATTATCATAAACATGAAAGGATTGGAAAGATCTTGCATCGCTGGGGAGGTATGCTAAAACATGATATACAAATTAAAGGATGCTAATTACATTAAAACTCATAAACATGACATTAAAAGTTTAATTTTTTTTTAAATTGTAAGTATTATATAAAACAACCACATTTTTTTTTTTAAAGACCAATGTTGGATATTGTATGGATATCTCCTTTAAGGCTTGCTAGGATTAGTGTGCAATTGGAGATAGGGCAACCAGAGGTGAGAGACAATTTTTTTTCCGACACTGTTGATATTGTTAGTGAAGAGGACCTGTTGCCCAGTTAGGCTCAAAGGTTTTAAGCTGCTTTATCTGCATGTTCATTTTGAGGTGATGGGAGGATATTTGCAAGTGTTTTGTAGTAAAGATGAAGAAGATGAGGAAGGATGGACACACTACTGATAGTTCCAGACGAGTGACACACAGGAGGTTTATTGCCAGTGCTGTAGTGCAGTTTTTTGGGGGCATTGCACATGGGTGAGCTTGTGCCCGGGTCTAAGACGATCGATGGGGATTATTGCAAAGCAAAGTGTTTTTGAATGAGGGTTATGTATGCATTTTTATACACTGTTAACAAACCGATCGTAGGGGCATAGGCGTGTGGCTTCATATCAGGGAGATTGGGGAGTCTGTAATTTGCCCAAATTTTATGCGCATATGAAGTGGTAAGTGCGGCCATGGATGCACATTATTATTTGCATGCCGACAGTTCTCCCATGTCACACTTTCAGTTCAGAAGGGTGTTGAGAGCATGTCTAGCAAATCTGGGATTCAATGGGTCAGTGTACGGGACACATTCCTTCCAGATATGGTTAGTGACAGAGACGGTCTGATGGGTTTGGTTGAGGAAGTGATTAGTAGAATAGTCAGATGGGAATGCAGTATGTTCATTAGTGAGTTAATTGTTACTGTAAGTTTGGTTCATGTGTTAATATTGTGTTAATATTGTGTGAATGTGAGGAGATTCCTATATCTTTTGAGATGCTAAAAGGACAGCGGAGTGGCTATATGGGGTTTGCATTGGGTTGCCAGTGTACTGTGATCATGTGATGTGGCTTGGTAAAAGGGGTGAGGTAGGTATTGGTGCTGACAGACATTTTGTGGGATAGACATGAGTTGTGGAGTCCTGATGTGGTGTTTCATGTGGGGGGTAATAACTTTTGACAGCGGCACACATTAGATTTAATTTGTGACATAAAAAGGGATATACTGTAAGTCAGATATTGTTTTTGTTTCTGTGTGCTATGATCGTGTGGTCTGAGGTGGTTACAAGAATATGTTTGAGATGTGTGAGGTAAGTCACTGCAGTGGAACTTTGCAGGCATAAACTCAATAGCATGATATCCCAGTCGGTTAAATAAATGTGTGGGGTGGTGATTCAGCATCAGGAGTGGGAGACCTGACGGATATCTGATCATTTGTCGGATATATATTTATATATTTTCTTTAATTCTGTATGCATGATGACAGGGAATCTGAAATGGTGTTGTGGGGGGTATGATTAATTTAAGGTGTTAAATATCCTCGTTCGTGGTGGCAGATTTTGAGGTTGTCAGACTTGGGCTTGGGACAACACATGGGTTAATGCATTGGTGAGGTTTATGAAAGTTGATTAATGGAAAACAGGATGGGTGTACTCACAAGGTAATATACTGTATATAATGTGGACTGAGCCAGTTATCCTGCCAGCCGGATGTCACAAGTCATGTGTGTGCATGGGGTCAAGACATAGCAACAAACAATCTGTCAGAGTTTGGTGTTTAATGGTTATGTTATGATGGTTGTTATATAAATAGAGCTGTGGCCATTAAATCAGAGAAACTGTTGCATTAAATTGTGTTGGTCTATCATTGATATTTATAGGAGAAGAGGGGATTTAATGGGGCATCCATAAGTCATGTTCCCATGTTAAAATTGCAGCTCATATTTATTGAAAAATAGTTGGGAATTAAAATTTCCCTACAAAAAGCACATATAGTATGACTATGAATAAGGCTGAGTCCTTTCCTGGCCCCTAATATAAAAGTAAAACTTAAACAGGCCAAAAGATAACAAACATGGTTATGCCTCTCATGTTCATAAGTCTATTGTACCCTTTTTGTAAAAGATTAAATCCAGGATAATAGGAATAAAGGGACATATTAAGTGGTGATGTTCTTTAAGACTAGAGAATAGAGATCTGTGAATATATTAAAGTGCTTAACAACATATTTTAAAAAATTATAATAAATGCAACACTTTTTGCAACAGGTCAAATTGCTTGTAAATGTGAAAATAGATCTAGAATTGCAGTAGGTCCAGATTCCTTAGTCTCCATTAGTCTATGAGATAGGGAGTCCATTTACTTACAGTATATACAATACCTCTACATTTAAAAAAAAACCTGTTATGCGAACTAATGTAAAAATGTGTAAGGAATCCACACCTCAGTTTATTGCTTGCCTTGCCTTACAGACATGTGCAGTCCTGGAACACTCCCCCTGGTATCTACTGCAGCTGTGCAAGCTATCACTGCAACCTAGCCTTGTACTCAGTCATTGGAGCAGTGCCCTCACACCCTCCTCCGGGGATTGGCCCGATGGCCTTTAAGTACTGCATCCCCACAATCCATCTCTGCCGAGCATAATCCTTCTTGGATGTTCTGTGTTTGCCACAGCCACCTGTCTTGGCCACCTTGTTGCTGTTTTTTGTCCTTTGTTCCTAGCCCATGTTCCTGGTTCCTGTGCTGAAGCGTTGGATCTCCAGCGTAACTTCAGCTTCCTGTTTCCTGAGGCCTGATGCCATTCCCATAGCAGAGGCCCGTCTCTGGTTCCCAGGGCCTGCTGCTCTCTCTCCATTGCAGAGGCTGTGTCCTGGTTCCTGTGCTGAAGCGATGGATCTCCAGCGTAACTTCAGCTTCCTTTTTCCTGAGCCCTGCTGCCCTTCCCATAGCAGAGGCCTATCTCTGGTTCCTGGGGCCTGCTGCTCTCTCTCCATTGCAGAGGCTGTTGCTGAGTCCTGAGTTCTGTAGCTCTCTCTCCCCGCACAGGCTCATTCTGGACTCCTGCGCTGAAGCATTGGTTTACCAGTGCTGCCTGGCGGTGTGCCCCCTCTGGTCAGCCTTCTCCTTCCTGAGACCAGCGCCATGGGCCATGGACGCCACTCGCGCAAACCCCGTTCCCGACCTGCAGCAATTTCGCTGAAGCAGGAAGACCTGCTTGATCTCCTGTTGCCGACTCCCTGCTTGGACTACGTTTTCCCTGATGTCTCCTATCCTGATCCTGGCTCGTCCACTGACTACGCTGCTCTCTCTAGTCCCGACCCTGCTATGTACGACTACGAACTGTGCAATCCGGATCAGCCTGCGCGGTCTAAGGTCGGTGCTTATACAACCCCACCTCAGCCACGTGGTCTGGCGAGCACAACCGTGACAAAATGCACATCTCTACATAATGAAACTTCTGATGCTGGAAGAAACCTTCTACACCATGCATGACGGATGACATTATGGCTTCATAATGGCCTGCACGATGCAGGAGATTTAAACTGCTGTATTGGCCATAAGTGAACAGAAACGTTTCATTTTACCTGGTAAGTATCACCACTTCCAACACTACTGCTCTCTCTAGACGTAAACCTTTTCCCTCACTGCCCCTTACCTGTGGAACTCCTTCACACAATGTATACGCCAAGCACCTTCTCTCCCCATCTTTAAATTACATGTGTAAACGCCCCTCCTATAAGAAGCATTTCAGGAGCCCAGACTAATAGCTACTGTCTCACACCCACAGTCACTCCTACCAACCATGGTGTCCAAGCACTGCCATTTACTGCACATATTTCCTCACCTTCTGTCTCTGTAAGTATCCCAACATACCACTGAGATTGTAAACTTTACAGAGCAGGGATTTCCTTTACTATTGCCTGCTTTTGTGTGGACTTATTGTATTATAATTTCATGTAATGTATTGTCTCTTTTGTAAAGTGCTGAGTACCTTGTCGGTGCTATATAAATAAAGACATACATACATACATTCAAGAACATTTGACTAGCTCAAGGTATCTTCTTATTAAAACTTTGCAGGATGCTTTATCAATCAAAGTTAAAATATTGAATACATAGCTTTTGTTCTCATATGTTTCCATTTTTTAAATAATACCGCAAAAGGGGTAACATTTTTAAAACTCTACCAGCTGTAAAATTAAGGCCAAAATTGTAAACTAGTGTCAAATAAATTAACCAGATCTGAGAGAAGAAAATGATATACCGTTAGCTTTCAATAAAATGTATTTTTGATTGATAAACTTGGAGTCAATTTTTTTATATATATACTGTATTTTAAAATAGGGCAATTGTGCGTAGAAAAATGAAAACAATAAGGTACCTACAGGTATGTAAATCATATATGAATTGTAGTACTAAGGAGTAATACAAGCCTTCATAAATGGGTGTTGTATGCATAAAAGCTTCATACAATGTATGACTCATAATTTCATTACTTTTGAAGCAATGCATCATGTTGAAGACCTAATTGATACAATTTAAATAGAAATATTTAAACAGAAATATGTGTTATTTATAACCAGTGTTAGTAAATATAAATGATTAGTCTAATATTATTTATATTAAACATACGCAATCTTAGCAAGCTCAAAACCCAGACCCATATTATTATGTATTTATATAGATTTCTGTTATATTATTTATATTGGCCACTGTGTGAAAAGAATCCATTGTTATTAACCTATTGTATATAATGAAACATCTGCGCTATTGTACATCAAATGTATTTTTGGTTAAAATATAGCCATTTTATTGTGCGCTAACACTACTAACAGATGATATATATATATTTTTTTTTACACCTTTTCTTTTTTTGGCATGAAAAAACATATTTTTTTTAGTATATAACATAAGTATCTGTACGCCTATTCTAGTCCATTTTGTGCACCTCAAAAAATAAGAAAAGCTGTGAAGATTAGAACATAGACTCCCCTGTCTTCAGGGACTGAATGAAAATTGGACTAAAATGTTAGTAGTGTATGCAATATTATTTAATGTACATCACTAATGGAAGTCAATAAGCATTCCAAAAAAGGTTAAATAGAGAAATTGAGAGATTGAGAAATATTTTATACTATACCAATGTAATATTTATATTGCAATAACAACTTATTTCTTAATTGTACTTTAAATTGATGTTTCTATTGCAGAGATAATATGTATGCAATACATATTTTGAAGCAATCAACATTGTATGTGACATTTCTAGTATCCAGATGCAAATCTCCAGGTATTTGAAATAGAAAACTACATTTGATTTGATATGCAGAAGAAAATGTATCTAAGTCTCCACTTGGGGATTCAAAACCAATGCAAAATTTCACACAAAAAAAATCACTAGATTTATCAAATAGCCCTATTTCCGTCAATGGAACATTTTGACAATTATGGTGGTTTGTTTGCTCCAGTTTTGCCCCTGTTTTGTAGTCAGCAGACTTAATACTTATCTCAAGCCCAGTTTTAAAACATTATTTATTCAGAAACAGGAGCAATAACAAAAGAGGACTAGAGTCCATGGGGTTTTTAGGGCATAAAAACAAAGATGGAACAATTTGGGGCATAAGCACTGCAAAAGACATAGCAAAGAAAATAATCCTACTGACTCAAATATAACTTATTTTCTTTATTATATACTGCAGGGGTGCGCAAACTTTTCCGTCTGCTTTCCCCTGCTCACCCACCCCCCCTCCTTTGATGCCATGTTGCCATGGCGATGCGTCGCTGAAGACAAGGTAAGGGAAGTTGTAAAGGCCTCACGCGATCCCCTGGCATTTAATTTAAATGCCTTGGGGAATAGGGGCCTCTCTAACACATCCCCCCCCTGGAAAATCTTGCACCCCCACGTTTGTACACCCCTGATATACTGTATGGGGCAGGTATTTTGCCCTTGAATTGCTCCACTTTTGCCTTGATACATATACCATGTCAGTCCAGCCATCATTCTGATGCATTTTACTCTAAAACAAAGCTCTTCGTTCATCTGAATCTGCCTGAATGTGCCCTAGTGTAGCCTAGGACCATTCAATAAAGCTGGGCCTTTATCTCATAGTGCTTCTGTTATACATCCTATTCCACATAGTCTGACAACATCTGCTACATTTCCAATAAAATGAAGGCATGCAGCACCTTGTCATGTTTGCCTCAAAGTTTAAGGTTACTTATTCAATAGCTTTTCAAATTTAAGTTTGAAATCCATGAAGCATAAAACCCTTGCACACATCTCTTCAGGCATCTAATACATGCTGCATTATCACAAAAAAGATAATGCCAAGTTATGTGATATTCTCCAGAAACTTCATGATTCTGGACATATTTCAGAGTAATACATTATTTTATCTAAAATGAGAAATGTAACAATACATTGATAGAATGGATAGAATTAAAATGTTAGAAAAAACAGGATATTCAGCGCTCGTGCTGTGTGATGGTGTGGATGATCCCTTTGCAGCATGTACATAAAGCGTCTCCCCAGAAACTCTCAAATCTAGGTGAACCCCCCTTAGAAAGGGGGGAAGGCACCCTGAAAAACAAGATAATAAAAAATGCACAAATGCGCACCAGGGATTAATGGAAGGTAATTTATTAAAAATACACAAAAACTGAGGGGATCCAACCCCACCTCAGAACAGCTGTGCAGCTGAACGGCTAAGTACTACCAAGGAGAACACCTAATGGTGACTAAACCCTAAGCTGCACAGTATACAAATACAGTAAAATTTATATAAAAAACATGAAAGAAAAAAACAAACATGAAAACAACCTATCAACAGATTTGTATAGAAACCGCCATAGGGTTGGGCACTGGCAAGGGGAAACGGACACTCACACTGAGACAGTCAGCAGACTCGCGGTGGCTGCACAGGATCCAGATCTCGGCACTGCGGAGATGGATAAAACCGCTGCTGTTTCCTGCAGGCTCCGTCTCAGCTTACCAGCATACACGCGCAGGATGACCTGTCGTGACCTCTACGCATTTCGTACCAAGTACTTCATCAGGAGGTCACGTACACCCGTCATCCGCGCGTATATATAGGCGGCAACTGATTGAAGAAACCAGCCCCCTCAGAGAAACATCCTTACTTTGCCTAATTGCTATGCTGATTGAAACACCTTGAAATAAGGTTACTAGGCAACAGGGTGTATAGCAACTCATGTGGGGGATGTGTGCAAGTATAAATTAATCATTGCACTCACCCCTATGAAAAAATACAGGAATAAGACCTCTAACAACATGAATAATATACTATGTAAACAAATCATGCTGAAACCTGTATATGAATAAAAGAAAAAAGAACAAATGATTGAATAAAAACAAATAAATATAAAAACATACATGAATGTTGATGCAAATAAATGTTAATAAATTCATTTTATTAAAAACGGAATACCTTATCTTAAAAAAGGAGTCAATTCAATTAATTCATTGAAACCATAGGGATGTCTGGTATGCATTTCATAAATCCAAAATTGCTCCTGTTTCAATAAATGATTATCTCTATTTCCCTGTCTACTACCTAGTGATACACTTTCAAGGGTTTAGTCACCATTAGGTGTTCTCCTTGGTAGTACTTAGCCGTTCAGCTGCACAGCTGTTCTGAGGTGGGGTTGGATCCCCTCAGTTTTTGTGTATTTTTAATAAATTACCTTCCATTAATCCTTGGTGCGCATTTGTGCATTTTTTATTATCTAGAATTAAAATGTTAAAAGGGAAAATAATGAAACTTCGAATTAGTGGGACTTGGGAACTTACCTGTTGCAAATAGCTTTTTTGGCGCAAAATTGCGGCCATCGACATAAAACATTATTTATTTATTTATTTGTACACAGAAATGGACTGAGCTAGGGTTGCCGAGGTTTGTATATCAAATAAAGTAGAAAGTGCATCAAAATCATCTGACAAGTTCTTCTTGGCATACGTCTTAAAAAGTCCGTTAATAGAATTAAGTTGCAATGTATCAATTCAAAATGTATTTGATGCAGTACGTTCCATTATATAGGTTATATATATATTTTTCATTATTTTCACAATATGGCTATTGAAAATAAAAGGACACTAATAATTTGTATTTTATAACACTAGTCTATATATATAAACTGAAATGTTTGTCTGTCAGGATGTTTGTCTGTGGGTTTGTGCGTGCTCTCATTGGCTGTCATTGGCTGTCATTGGCTGTCAAGCTCTCCCATTGGCTGACTGCGGGGCAGGCCTTGGCTGTCATTGGCTATCATTGCCTGACTACGGGGCGGGCCTTGGCTCTTATTGGCTCTCGCAGTCTCTGAGTGCAAGGCACGGTGACGTCATTATATACACAGTGATTCTCCACCAGGGCGCCGTGGAGCAGTCCCAAGGGTTCTTCCTGGCTGCCCGCCAGGGCTACTGCTTCTGAACTTTGCATGTGAGCTACAGATGGAGGGGGGGGGAGGAGAGGCTGCTTCTGCTTGCATGAGTGTGACTGACCGTGTGTGTGACAGTGTGTGTGTCTGAGTGACAGTGTGTGTGTGTGTCTGAGTGACAGTGTGTGTGAGAGAGAGAGAGAGTGTGTGAGAGAGAGAGTGTATGAGAGAGAGTATGAGAGAGAGAGAGTGTGAGAGAAAGAGTGTGTGTGAGACGAAGCTGTGACGGGGAGGAAACAGAGCTGTGAACAGGGGGGGGCGGGGGGACAGCTGTGAACAGGTGGGGGGAATGGAGCTGTGAACGGGGGGACGACGGAGTTGTGACCAGGGTGGTGGGATCGGAGCTGTGAAGGGAGGGGGGCCACATTCATGTGCAGGGAGGGGACCGGATTGCTGTGAACGGGGGCGAGAGAGAGGTGAATGGGGAGAGAGAGAGGGGGGAGCGGAGAGAGACAGGGGGAGCGGAGAGAGAGGGGGGTGCGGAGACAGAGAGGGAGCGGGAAAATTACATCCCGGGCAACGACGGGTATATCAGCTAGTTATAAATAAAGCTATTCACATAAATCTGTTTTATTTATTTATTTATTTATTTATTTATAAAATATTTTACCAGGAAGTAATACATTGAGAGTTACCTCTCGTAATAATTTAAATTGTATCAATCATGTATTTAACATGACTGTTGCAGGGTACATGCAACCACACACACGGGTTCTCTTGATAAGGCTTATTTATTGAGCCTTAAAAAACATACAGCACACAAAAACACAATAGCTTCTCTTCAGCAGACAAAAACAAAACAGCTTCTCTTCAGCATAGAAAACAAGGCAGCTTCTCTTCAGCATGCAGGACACAGACAGTTCATCACACATGTACTTTGCAAAACAGACCTTATAGCAGTAATCTCTTCAGTATTTCACTCCTGTCTCCTGACCAGCTAGCCTGCATGTGTGTACAGCCTGGGGGTTTTAAAACACCTTGATTATGCAGCTGGGGTCAGACTAATTAAGCAGCCCTTCTCATCTGAAACTTAACCTCCTCACTGCTGCACTGCAAGCCTAAACATAGGTTTGCCAGGTATATGGCTCGTGACGTTCATTCACCCTATCACAATGACCCAATGCATCAAAATTCATTTTATACAACAAATTAAGCTTCATATGTATAGATGTACAAGACTTAATTTTTCCCACTGATCACACAGCATATCGTTTTATTACACAGACTATTACAAAGTTTCCATAAGATTCCATGACAGTGACAGCGCAGTAAATCATACCATCTCATCATAACGCGCCAGAAGTTCCAATGACCTTTGCTATATCTGTATGAAGTCTTCATACTGCACGTAAAAAGCACATTTTATGAAGGAGTTTACAACTTTTTAGCATTAAAGTTTTAATGCACACAAAAAAATGCAAACAGGATCTTAGTACATACAGTACAGTAAAGCCCGTGGGCTTTAAAAGAACACCTAGTAGAGAAATCACACAATATACACCCACATTTAAACACTAATGGAAAACATGACAATGTCATTAAAGTTAGCAACCTGTTTGAATTCTCTTTTTTGCAAAACTGGTACAAACAATACTACATAATACTGTATTTATCAATGCAGAACATCTTAAGTTTCAATTGGAATGTTTGTCCTTTATAAATCTGGTGCACTTTTTGTCTTAGTTTTGCCGCTGGAAGACTTTGATAAATATCCAGGAAATTTGACTGTTTTCACTTAATACTATGTCAACACATCCCATAGCCCATGGCATTCTCCCATTAGTGGGGTTATTTACGAAAGTCTCCCAGCTGAAAAATTGGGGAATAATCTGAGCAAATGAATTGTTACAGGGGCCCTCAAGTTCCCATCTGACAGAGATGTTGGAAGTTATAAGCCAAGGCTTGCACTGAGGAGGTGGTTGATGGACATCCTCTATGACGAGAGAGCAGAGGCCTTTCCTGTCAAGTCCCTTTTGTGGTCACTGGTCCTGTGCTCAAGTTCTTTTTGAGATTACCTACTTTTGGCTTATCGTTGTCCTTAGAATGGCTACCGTTTGTTGAGAGAACGAAACCTGAGGTACTGTAGGTAGAGTTCCCTCTCACATCGAATGGAACCTCCCACTTATGAACTAGCCCTAACCACTTCCCTTAGCTGGACGTCTGCAGGGAGTGCTGTTTTTATGCATTTGCAGTCAACAATAGCACATGCATTCATCTCAATATGGATAAAATGGTGGTAATTGCAGAAATATTGGCTGAAAAAAGCTACTGCATACTATGCTGATTTCAATGTGTGGGAGGGAATCAGGCATGTTTTATTATGCAGATGCTACACAGTTCTAGAAATTAGTATATAACTGTAGGCAGCTAAAACATATGAGTCCATGCCTTATTCCATTATCAAAAATTAACGTTTAAAATGCTTGTACTGAAAATTTTATAATTTAAAACAATAGAACCATATAGCAGGGCGCAAAAGAAGAAAAAAACACACTATTAGTATACACTTAAAAATGATTAATATTTATAATAAGCATAGGATAAAAATAATACACTTACATAATAAAACAGGATCACAATAAATCCAACCATCTTTAGGTAGGCTTGGGGTAGGTGGTGTAATCAGACATAAACTGACACAGTGGCAAGATGAAAAAAAGCCTCAATGTCCAGTATAATCAGATCTCCTGGCTCAGGAAACAACACTTGCACCCAGCCATTGAAGAAACCCACAAGAAGGAACATCAACAGCTGCCCTGAGAAACGCTGTAACGCTTACTCTCTGCTGTGTGTGATGTCACCTCAACATGTTTCGTGTCATACGACGCTTCGTCAGGTGGTATGATTGACAGTGTAGACATCCAGTTAAAGTAGAGGAAGTAGAGACAGATCAGCCAATAGGATTTGCTCATTCTCCCAATAACATTATAGGCTACCCAGCCAATTCAATCAGTGCCAAAACATTTAACACATGAACGACCTCAGACAATACACTCATGGAAATGAGACATAACACTACCAGGTTATGTTCCTAAAGAACATCTAAACATTAAATTAACAAAAACAAAGGGAAGAATAACCTGGACATTAAAATGATAAACAAAGGATAAGAAGTGATATCTAATCTATTAAAACATGACTTTTCACATATATCTAATCTATTAACACATGACTAATCACATATATACATACACACATAGCCATCATAAAGATGGAACAGAAAACATTTCAACATAGTTGAATAGTGAATAATGAATAAGGGATTGGCTGACATAAAAATTAAAGATGAAACATATAATATAGAAAAAGGTGAATGGTGAATAATGATTAATTAACAACATAAACATTAACCAACTGCAACCTGGGATAAAAAATGCAAAATACAAAATATGAAATACAATGGAGTAATGAATAACTGACAATAATATACAACATGAAACATGGGATAAAGTATAGAAAAAAGTAACTTAAAATACTAGGGGTATAATACTGCTGAAAAAACACCTGGACATTATAATGACAAAGACAAATAATATGGGATAATATCTAATCAAATGACACATAACTAATTCCATATATACACACATATTACATAGCCATCATAAGGATGGAACATAAAACATTACAGTCATAGGTGAAAAATGAATAATGTTCAATAGACAACATAAGCATCTGCAGCATAGGGTAAAAATAAGATACAAATCTTTTTACACATAATAATGAAAATGAAACTCAAATAACATAAATTACTTAAGGAATGGAGCCAATCGCGGGACTTTTTATGGGTTTGTGGGAACAGGAATTCATATGGAACCATAGTGAATTTAGTCAATACCTTCTATACTACAAAAGATATATTGACGATATATTGATGATTTGGACAGGGACGCCACATGATCTTATTACGTTTATTGATTACTTGAATAAGAACACTAAAAATATTATGTTATCTGGAGAGAGTAATCCAGTGGAGATTAACTTTTTAGATCTCAACCTTAAAATAGTTGACAGATGTATTATCAGCAAGACATTCTTTAAACAGGTTGATGTTAACTCTTCTCTGGACTCTACAAGTAACCACTCACGACAGTGGCTTAATAATATCCCTTATGGACAAATGCTACGGCTTCGCAAAAACTGTTCGTTAATAGGAGATTTTGATGAACAAACCAAAGTTTTGAGCGACAGGTTTTTGGGGAAAGGGTATCACCCAGCTTTAATTGAAAAATCCATTCAAAGAAGTAAGGATTATCCGAGGGAATCTTTATTGGTTCCTAAGTCACAACGCCCTATAAATAAAAACACTAAGGATAATGGGTATACAAGTACACCACTTTTTGTGACTACCTTCTGTAATAAGGAGAGTAACATCAAGAGAATTATCCAGAAATACTGGAATATTTTAGAGATGGATCCTATCTTAAAGGGTATACTAGGTGATAAGTCAAAAGTGGCTTTCAAGAAGGCCACTATCTTAAAGAATGTATTGGCCCCTAGTGTACTGAAAAAATATACACCAAAAATTCCTTCAAATAACTTTCTACACAAACACCAGGGGAATTACCCATGTGGGAAATGTGTTGTGTGTCCATTTTTATCACGGGATAAAAAGAAATGTGATAAACATCAAATTGAACATCCCATTAAACAATTCATAAGTTGTTTAACTTCCTTTCTGATATACTTATCACTTGTCCTTGATATACTTATCACTTGTCCTTGTCTTCTCAGATATGTAGGGAAGACCATTAGGTCTCTTAAAATAAGGATTGGGGAACATGTTAATGGGATAAAAAATGCTGAATCAAACCTAACTAAAGGAAAGAAAATTCATAATTTATCCCAACATTTCTTAACTCGTCATCAGGGCCTTGCTAATGGTCCTAAATTTAGAGGTATAGAAGTGGTTCCGAGAGATCCAAGGAGGGGGGACAGAGATAATAAATTGTTACAGAGGGAACAATATTGGATACATACATTAGGGACCAAGTCACCAGGTGGTCTCAATGAATTAATTGAATTAGCTCCATTCCTTAAGTAGTTTATATTATTTGAGTTTCATTTTCATTATTATGTGTAAAAAGATTTGTATCTTATTTTTACCCTATGCTGCAGATGCTTATGTTGTCTATTGAACATTATTCATTTTTTACCTATGACTGTTTTATGTTCCATCCTTATGATGGCTATGTAATATGTTTGTATATATGGAATTAGTTATGTGTCATTTGATTAGATATTACCCCATATTTTTTGTCTTTGTCATTATAATGTCCAGGTGTTTTTTCAGCAGTATTATACCCCTAGTATTTTAAGTTACTTTTTTCTATACTTTATCCCATGTTTCATGTTGTATATTATTGTCAGTTATTCATTACTCCATTGTATTTCATATTTTGTATTTTGCATTTTTTATCCCAGGTTGCAGTTGGTTAATGTTTATGTTGTTAATTAATCATTATTCACCATTCATCTTTTTCTATATTAAATGTTTCATCTTTAATTTTTATGTCAGCCAATCCCTTATTCATTATTCACTATTCAACTATGTTGAAATGTTTTCTGTTCCATCTTTATGATGGCTATGTGTGTATGTATATATGTGATTAGTCATGTGTTAATAAATTAGATATATTTGATTAGTCATGTGTTAATAGATTAGATATCACTTCTTATCCTTTGTTTGTCATTTTAATGTCCAGGTTATTTTTCCATTCATTTTTGTTAATTTAATGTTTAGATGTTCTTTAGGAACATAACCTGGTAGTGTTACTGTATGTCTCATTTCCATGAGTGTATTGTCTGAGGTCGTTCATGTGTTAAATGTTTTGGCACTGATTGAATTGGCTGGGTAGCCTATAATGTTATTGGGAGAATGAGCAAATCCTATTTGCTGATCTGTCTCTACTTCCTCTACTTTAACTGGACTTCTACACTATCAATCATACTTCCTGACGAAGCGTCGTATGACGCGAAACATGTTGAGGTGACGTCACACGCAGCAGAGAGTAAGCGTTACAGCGTTTCTCAGGGCAGCGTTGATGTTCCTTCTTGTGGATTTCTGCAAGTGCTGGGTGCAAGTGTTGTTTCCTGAGCCGGGAGATCTGATTATACTGGACATTGAGGCTTTTTTTCATCTTGCCACTGTGTCAGTTTATGTCTGATTACACCACCTACCCCAAGCCTACCTACAGATGGTTGGATTTATTGTGATCCTGTTTTATTATACTAATAGTGTGTTTTTACTTCTTATGCACCCTGCTATATGGTTCTATTGCTTCGGTTGTTTGCCCCGCTGATCACGGGAGAGTGAGGAGCTGCAGAGAGAATTGTATTCACACTTTTGGGACATTACAAGATTTTTGGGACCGCGCGCACTATTTTTATTTTATAATTTAAAACAATATGTGTGTTTGCCTACTTTTCTTGCACTATTTTAGGCTTTATGCAGTATTAAAATATTTGTGTTTTTGTATTTGTTTCTCCTAGAAGATACATCACCATCATGCATAACATTTTACAGCAACATATTGCCACTCTCCGAATGTATCTTTCACATAAACTGCCCTCCTGAGTATTCTGGAAACGTAGAGGATTCATGATCCACCTTACCTCAAGTCAGCACACCGTGGATCATTATTATATCTCCCTTTTTAACATCTCAGGGTATAAAGTCTAATGTGCTGTACTCTAGAGATGTATGAACATCTTCAAATGTGCTGAAGTACACTACATTTGTTCACAAATTTCTCTTAAATTCAGCATTTTTGCAGAAGTGACAGTGCTCGAAATTTTCTACCTTTTGCCAAAATTTTGTAAGAAAATGGCAGTTTACTGTATAATTCGTGAGGTGACCTACAGTACAAACTGACTTTTAATGTGTGGCACATTTTTTGTATGTGAACTTTTTTCTTCCCACCAACCCTGCAGGTCCGTACTGTACAATTAAAACATACACTAGGTCAGCGGTGCGCAATCTGTGGGGCGCGACCCCCAGGGGGGGCGCGAGACTGCCGACGGGGGGCGCGGGGTTTACAGAGGCCCCGCGCGCTTCCCGAAGGCACTTAATTTAAGTGCCGGGGGAGCTGCAGGGCCTCTGTAAACCATACTTACCCGTGGCTCCGGCGGCTTCCTCCCGGCGTCGCCATGGCAACGCGGCGTCAAAATGACGCTGCGAGGTCATGTGACGTCACGTTGCTATGGCAACGTGACGTCATTACGCCGGAGCGCGGGTAAGTTGGGGTTGGGGGGGGCGCGGGAGCGAGGGGACAGCCGTCAGGGGGGCGCAGGGAAAAAAGTTTGCGCCCCCCTGCACTAGGTGACCATTTTTTTTCATGCTGCTAGTGAGTTCATCTAGTGTACTATTGTGTTTTACATGTTATACCAGTTTCTATAAAGTTTCCACATCAAGGCATTTTTCTTCTTTCTTCTAGTATTCTACTCAATGTGCTGTAAGTTTGCAGCATGCATACTAAATTCAACACAAATTGTTGCCTACATAGTAAATACTGCTGCGGCCGAGTTTATTCGAGCATTTGCCCGTTCTCGGCCGCAGCAGTAGCCTTGCGCGCGCCGGAGGGTGACGGGCGCGCGCCGAAGCAGCGAAAGAGCGCCCTCCGATCGGGGCGCTCTCCCTCCCGCTGCCGGGTCCGCCGGGTCCCCCGGAACCCCCTGCCGCCGTCCCCCACATCGCGGGACACCAGGGCTCCCTCGGGGAGCCCTGGACGCGCGTGTAGGGGGCGCACGCTCCCGATGACGCGTGACCGCGCGTCACCGCCGAGGGGCGGCCACTAGCAAGCCGGGAAATCTCCCGGCTTGCGGATCTGGCCGCAGTGCAATAAACTGTGTCGCCAGCGTATACTATAAACTACTAGAATGTGCAACATAAAATTGCATTGTATTCTTTATACAGTATGTGGTTAATGGAAAATTGACCATTATACATAAATATGTAGGTCTACTATTAATCATTTACATTGCACCAGAAGATCAAGTGCATTCAGTTTTTTTTTTTTTTGTTTGTTTTTTAAGGAGCATGGAAAGATTTTTTTTGGCAAATCAATAAAACCTGGCAAAGTTTTGGAAATATTCATTGCAGAGAGCCAAATAATTTTTTTTAATTTCTCAATTTTTAGTAAAATGTCTTTAACATTGTTCATATTAAAAACAACATTTATTTTACTCTAATTTGTATTGTAAATTACCACAAGGCAAATCAGGTGCTGATTGCATCATTTATGAAAGTGAGTCACTGCTAGAACTTTAAAATAACATTTATTTTTATACAGCACAAAATGTTTATGCATCACTGAAATTTACAAGTACACCCGTCCTTGAACTGGAACGCTTAATAGAATCCTTGATGTCTAAGGCAGAGTTGATAGAGTTCTCTAGGGACAAGGAGTGGAGTTTAATGGGTTTATCCTGGATCAGGGGTAGACCACTTTTCCCCTAGACTGCTCCTTGCTCCAATTTTTTCCTATTAATCATACTTTCCAAACTGTACAAAAGACAGCAAAACGTTGTTCTTCTAGTGCAGTCATGAAAATAAAGCTTCTAGGCTTCATACATGGACAACACATTTTCTATAAAGTTTTCTGTTTGCATGTTTATCTTCTATAGTTTTGTGCGGAAGAAGAAAATGGAATATATTTGTACAGTTTAATGGTTTAATTTTAAAGGTTAGATTGTAAATTATATTTCAAAATTGAATATGGAAAAAAAGAAAAAAATGTCCTTGGCAAGAGAGATTATGACTTTACAGATGGCTCCTGTTCTTTGTCATAATGTACTACACTGTTTTTATGCAACACAATTCTACTAAAATCAAAAGGACCAAGACTTCAATATAATCGTAATTATTGTTGGAAAGTTACACCTCCACACGCATCACTATGCCAATTAATCCTCATTTTGGGGATAACTAACCAATCAACATTTGCATATACGGTGTGTGTGTGTGTGTGTATGTCACAACAAGAAATACCTAGGTGCAAAAATAGGCCAAAAAGGGGGGACATAGAGTGGTACATCCTGGCACACAATACACTGAATATAAAAGGTAAGTGATAATCACTTACCTTGATTTATTCAGTGTTTTGTGTGCCTGGACATTCTACTCTATGTCCCCCTTTTTGTCCAGTTTTTGTGCCTAGGTCTTTCTTCTCATTTTCTCAACACTTGTGGGGTTGAGGACTCATTGGCAGCATCAAAAGGGACAGTTTATATTTGATCACTGCTTATATTTATAATCAACTCAGAGTTGACACTTTCTAACTTTGTATGTAAAAAAATTGTTGTACTTTTTGTATTTCTATATATTTTATATTTAATGTGTATTGTATTGTATGTCTTTATTTATATAGCGCCATAAATATACATAGCGCTTCACAGTAGTAATACATGTTGTAATCATATAAATAACAAATAATATAAATAACAGGTCATGGGAATAAGTGCTGCAGACATAAGAGTAACATTAAGGAAGAGGAGTCCCTGCTCTGAGGTACTTACAATCGAATTGGTAGGTAGGGGAACGTATATGTATGTGTTCATCATCTTGTCAATTAGGAATCACTGCTGACACCTCCGAGCATTTGAATAAGCTAATGCCTGAGATACAAAAATTATACAGATCAGTATATAGTTTTCAAATCTATCCTTGTTAAGCAGGGCTCCTTTATACCAGCAGGTTTCAATGAAGCCTTGAATTTTCTATGTCACTGTAATGTGATCTGTTTATCTCTGAATGAAATGTGTACACGATTTGAAAACTATATACTAACTAGCTTTTGTACCCGGCTTCACCCAGGGAATGTAATATTGAATACATGTCCTACCCTCCTCCCCACCAGCTGGCGGCACATCTCCCTGCCCCCCCCCCCCCCCCCTCGCTGCTGGATGTAGTGCGGGGTGAGATTTGTCTCTGTGTGTGTCTGTCTCTGTGTGTATATATGTATGTTTGTGTGTGTGTCTCCCCCCGCTGCCAGAACATGTCCCTACCCCCCCCTGCACCCCCACTGGTACATCTCCCCCCCACCCGCTGGCACATCTCCCCCCCGCTGGAACATCTCCCCCTCTCCCCCCCCCCTGCTGGCACATCTCCCCCACACATCTTACAGAGATCCACACAAAGCTCCTATCCAGGTAAGGACACGCCCACTCCCTTAGTAACCACGCCCCCTGCTCCTGCTCTAACATTATTGCTGGACAGCCGAGTGAAATTTAGAATGTCCATAATTGAGAGGTGAGTGACATTGGAAGCTCAAAATAGTTGCGTTGACCTACAAATCCGCAGCAGAATGTACAGTGAAAGTTTTGTTGTGCTACGTGGTGCCGTTTCTGAGATTTCGATGCTTTTGACATACAAACAAACAAACAGACAGAATCCAACTTAGAGTTATAGTATAGATCAGTATCATTTTTGTATCTCGGGCATTAGCTGATTCGAATGCTCAGAGACATCAGTAGTGATTCTTGATTGATGAGATGAACTGATTTGCATTTCACTCATACTGAAGTGAATAAAAGATTGGGTCTTAGAGCTGTCACCCAAGCCCCCGGAAGAAGCCATTGGGAAAGGCGCATTGGGGCGGGTCTTGTTCACATCCTCTCTGACCGGGATGATACACAACACACACCAGCTTGCATGCATGCACTTTATTTTCCACAGCAGCTTTGTTTGCTAAGATCTCAGCAAATGTATTACTAATAAATAACTTTATCTACTAATGCTACCTCTACAAACGGACGATTTTCTGTTCTCTGTACTTATGGTGGTATCGTTCATTTTGGATTGCATGTAATTGGTTTAGTTATCAGTGCTACTTACAGTACTGCTATGCATATCTATATAGGCTATGTTGTAACTTGCTTAGCTACTATAGGAATGTATTGCACAATTTTTTTGTGACTATCTGGTCCAGGTTTATGTATGTATGTATGTATGTATGTCTTTATTTATATAGCGCCATTAATGTACATAGCGCTTCACAGCAGTAATACACATGACAATCATATAAATAACAAATAGTACAAATAACAGATCATGGGAATAAGTGCTTCAGACATAAAAGTAACAATGTAGAAGAGGAGTCCCTGCTCCAAAGAGCTCATAATCTAATTGGTGGGGAGAACATACAAAGACAGTAGGAGGGCATTCATGTAAGTGCATCTGTAGGGGGCCAAACTTTATGTATCGTGTATAGTATTAGCCACGGTGCACTCATATGCTTGTTTAAGCACGTGTCTTAAGGTGGGTCTTGAAGGTGGATAGAGAGGGTGCTAGTCGGGTATTGAGGGGAAGAGCATTCCAGAGGTGCGGGGCAGTCAGTGAGAAAGGTTTAAAGCGGGAGAGGGCTTTAGATACAAAGGGGGTAGAGAGAAGATATCCTTGAGCAGAACGTAAGAGTCGGGATGGTGCATAGCGAGAAATTAGGGCTGAGATGTAAGGAGGAGCAGAAGAGTGTAAATCTTTAAAAGTGAGGAGGAGAATTGAGTTTGAGATGCAAGATTTGATAGGAAGCCAGGAGAGTGATTTCATCAGGGGAGACGCTGAGACAGATTTAGGAAAGAGTAGAGTGATTCTGACAGCAGCGTTTAGGATAGATTGTAGGGGAGACAGGTGAGAGGCAGGAAGGCCAGACAGCAGGAGGTTGCAGTAATCAAGACGGGAGAGAATGAGGGCCTGAGTCAAATTTTTTTTGCATACACCTCACTTTTTGGACATTGTACATTTCTACCTTTTTAATTTTGCCTCTGCATTTGTCGGTTTTGCGGCATTTTGTTATATTTGTACTGTGGATATACTGTAAGAGCTGGTTTTGCTGCTTTTGTCATATTTATACTGTGGGTATTATACTCTTAGTTTACAGTGTCAATGAGAGGAAGTTGGTTTTCATATATATATATATTTTTTTATCTTGTCTGTGTAATACATTTTTTGTACTTTTGGTATACAGCAATGGATGACAACATTTTGAATTAAACCAATAGGAAAATAAATGTAGATGGAGCACATTTGGTGAAACAAGACAATATTTCAAGGGAATCTTCCACTGTGCCTCAAGAAGGACGTTTCCAACCAGTGTATTTTACTGTGCTACCTTATGGATGTGAAATGTGTACCTTAAATGCGAAGAGAATTCAGAAGCTTCATACAACGCAATGACGTATGAAGAGCTCTATGCTGGGTATTAGCTGAAGAGAGGAATAATAAGGAATACATTTTGAAACCAAACAAAAGTCTGTGACATCATCAGAGTGAAGAAATAAAAATGTCCAGTGGGCCAGACATATCATGGAATGAAATTACCATTGTTGAATAAAGATGGTACATGACTGGATTCCAAAAGAGAATAAAAGACCAAGATGATGCCCAAAAGTAAGACGGGAGGGTGAAATCAGAAAAATGTTGGGAGCAACGTGGAGAAGTCAGGCTTTGAACCGGAGCACTGGAAAGATCATTGGGGAGGCCTTCATTCAGCAGTGGATCGACAAGGGCTTTAGAAGGTGATGATGAGAGAGAGCGCAAAAGCATTATCAGCACTAACTGCTCTATAAGTAAACGCATACAGTGATACTGAGTGAAAAAATGGTGTACAGTATCTGTAATTTTTAGGATAAATAACCTAGTGTTAGTTCTGCATGTACTTTAATTAATAAAGTGTTCTACAGTAAATACATTGACTATGTGGTAAAAAAAAGCATATACTTCCAGTGTATTCATATACAATATTAAATTGTGAAATATAATTACAAATGTAATAAATAACAAATGAAAGTGATAGGAGTTCAATGAACCAGAGTAAGTGTGTCCCAAAAGATAAAATTCTTCAGGAGAGGAATAGTTCAACACTGGATAGGTGGAAGGAATTACCACATCCAACTTCACAAAGTAAATTTAAAAAAGAGAGAGAAAGAAGAGCACTCTGTATCATGTAAAATGTAACAAAAATGATTTAACATACTCCGCATAGATGAAACACACTTACAAGAATTGAAATCTTTTAAGCATATAGAGATACAGCTCTGTGGGTTGTTGCTACCAGTACAGTATGGTGTGATTTCACAAATCGTTCACAGAATGCCTTTGGGGAACAAGTCTCTCGCATATTTTACTGTCCATAGTGGTAGCATGGGTCCAAGGACTGCCTATTTGCAAGGGGAGTTCTCCGTAAAGGAGCTTTACATGGTAAGTTGCCTGTTTGTTCCTAGTTATTAGTGTGTTCTTGCTTCTCCACATGATGAGGCTTTCTACTAAGGCTATGGCCCCAGTCCTTCCTGCTGCACGCGTGTCTGGAGGCATGGCGGCGCGTGTGGAGACTACAGCCATGATCGGCGGTCTAGGGGAGAACAGGGGCAGGGCCATGACAGGGGGTGTGGCCATGATGGGGCATATCTGCCCTGCCATTAGCTGCGCGCCGACTACGTGAGAGCGTCGCGGCATGTTAAGACAAAATTCTTGTCTTCCCTGCTATCGTACGTGTCACAGCGCTTTGTGCACCCACACACACAGCCACTGGGTCCTGCCCCATAGTGGACTGTGCTGTGGTGTGTGGCTGCCGTGGTCACTGGGGACTCAGCCTAAACTGCCTCTGTCTGCTACATCCCACGTGACTCTGATGCGTTTCATCAGTCTTGGGACTTTCTCAAATGGATTCAACTACAATATGTCATGAGCTGTTTGTTTTCCCCCTAAAATGTAAATATTAGCCGGGGAGTTTGTTCATACTCTAGGTAGGGTAAACTAATGAGTTTAATGTAATGTCTACTTAAAGTGGTAGGTTTATACAGTATAAATAATATCTGTACTATCCATATAGTATTTATGGAATTGAGTTAGAAAAGAAGTTTACTTTAAATTAATTGAAAAAACAGTATTTATGTAGGGAACAGCTCCCCTTCACCAGACTTCCCTGTCTAATTCACAAATTTACATTAGTTACTGCCGCAGTAACCTTTCAGAGTCTATATTTATATCTTATCACAAATATGCTGTTTTTAAATCAGTATTTCTTTTGCATAGCTACTCATACAATGAACACATTGTTTAATGGTAAACAGTTTTTGCTTTTATTTTTGACCTACTGTACAGTACACCGCTAATAAAAATTAGTCTATGAGCTAAGCATTACCTGAACATTTCCTGAGCCTTAGTATAAACTTGATTTACTGACTTGGACAATCTTTCTCTTCATTATTGGATGATTCAAATAGTTACAGCAGCTTGTGATATCTTTTGGCAAGCTACACTGTAGCTTTGTTTTTGCTAGTCATCTTGAATAATTTCTCATTTTCCTGTTCCAGCAGCTACAGATTTTATTTCTTTTGTTTAAAATTAATTTAAAAAAATCTTATAATTATCAGACTACAGTCGTGATCACTTATGAAATTAGTATTTTATTATCTGAAATATTACCATCTATCATATCAAGGGACCTATGTACTAAGCTCACATTTCTCTATCTACGCCAGCTGCATCAAAAATATTTGTTATGGTGCACAGAAATGTATTAAAATTGAATTAAAAGTGAGTAAAGATCATCCGCCAAGTTTAACTTTATGTTCACCATAAAAAGGACTGCTAATAGTGTAAACGCAGCATGAAGTTGCAATGTATTAACCAAAATAAATCATTTGACAGAGCACAGGTGTTTCATTATATTGGCCCAGATTCAATCTTTAAATTAGAATATTTCTTCTTTTACCTGTTGCCATCTATTTTAAGGAGAAGTAGGATTAAAATGGTATAATGGAGGAGAAGAACATTTGAAATAGTTATACAGTAGAATAGGTTGAAAAAAGGTCATATGTCCATCAAGTTAAAACGTTGTTAGTTTCTAATTAGGCAAGCTATTGAGTCTATATTATTGTTAATTTTTTGGTTACAATGATCAGTGTATACTGCTTCAGAGGAAAGCAAACAAAGCTCCAGTGAAACATTTGCCAATTATGGGCTGCAGTAGATACACAAAGATCCGTTAAGTGACATTAACCTAAGTAAACATCGTGTTAAACCTTAACGTGGATCTTCAATGGACAATAACATGCCATGCAGTCATGTTTTCTCCTGTTAACAGCATTGCATTAAATATAATGGCATTTAATTAATAGGTAACGGAGCATTATCATAATATTCCATATCCAATAAAGGTTAAGGTTAATGCTAGGACTTAATATTATGTTAGTTATATTGAACCTGCAGTACCTATAAACATGCTGTTATTCAAATCCAGGCCCAGAGTCTGGATGAGTGTAACATCATAGTTACACATGATTGAACTAATATACCATTCTTTCCAATGTCATTTACCTCTCCTCTCTTTCTCAACTTGCATTAAATACCTATTTCATAGTATGGAACTGATTAATTCGAAGACGTACTTAATGTCACATTATTTAATGATAGTGCAAGCTTATGCTATAATAACGTAACTTTAAGCCTATGCAAATGAAATGTTGAACATAAGTTGTTTTTGCTTATAATAACCTTTAAGGATATATGTTAACCTCATGGAACATAAGATCCATTTTTATTTTAAGAATCACATTATGACATCTGATTTAACAGAGATTTCTGGATCTAGCTCAATGTCTCATGCAGTAGTTTCTGATTCAATAAAGTCTAAACCAGACGTTCGGGCTGTTTATCAGATAAAAACTTCCATTTATGTAAATTGGAGTTTTTGGACAATAAAAGCCCAAACAGCCAATATCGACAATATTTAAGGAGACCCTTAAGTGGAAAATATAATCCTGGCTCCAGTAATGGCAATCAGATTTTTCCCATGATCAACACCCTTCCTAGATTTAAATTATGTAGAATATGCATATTTACCATTATTAACATCTGTAAAAAAAAAAGCTGTGTGTGCTGTGCACGCGCATAGTAAGTGAAACTTCTTTGACTTTTGTCACAGAAATTGTATTTGTATTGGTGATGTTTTAATTAAAAATCAAAATACAATTTCATTGACAAAACGCAAATAAATTTGACTTAGAACATGCGTACACATCCCTTGTATTTGCACTAAGCGTGAATTCCTCGTGTGTGTGTGTGTGTGTGTGTGTGTGTGTGTGCGTGTGACTGTGTGACTGTGCGTGTGACTGTGTGACTGTGCGTGTGACTGTGCGTGTTACTGTGTGACTGTGTGTGACTGTGCGCGTGACAGTGCGTGTGCACGCGACTGACTGTGTGCGCGACTGACTGTGTGCGCGACTGACTGTGTGCGCGACTGACTGTGTGCGCGACTGACTGTGTGCGCGACTGACTGTGTGTGTGCGTGTGACTGTGTGTGTGTGCGTGTGTGCGTGACCATGTGCGTGTGTGTGACCGTGTGCGTGCGTGTGACCGTGTGACGTATGCGCAGCCCCCCTGCACCTCACACATCCCCCTAACCTATTCACAGTCAGTGTGTGTGTGTATGTGTCAGTCAGTGTGTGTGTGTGTGTGTGTGTGTGTGTGTGTGTGTGTGTGTGTGTGTGTCAGTCAGTGTGTGTATGTGTCAGTGTGTGTGCATGTGTGTCAGTCAGTGTGTGTGTATGTGTGTCAGTCAGTGTGTGTATGTGTGTCAGTCAGTGTGTGTGTCTGTGTGTGTATATATGTATGTGTGTGTGTCTGTCACTGTATGTGTGTCTCTCTTTCTGTGTCCTGCCCCCTCTCCCCCCCCCCTCAAAGGCAGGCAGAGCTGCGGACCCGCGGCGGCTCTGCCTGAGACTCTCCTCCTCCCCTCACCCCCCCCCCCCCTCACAGACAGGCAGAGCTGCGGACCCGCGGCGGCTCTGCCTGAGACTCCTACTCCCCTCACAGACAGGCAGAGCTGCGGACCCGCGGCGGCTCTGCCTGAGTCTCTCCTCGCCCCCCCCCCCCACCCCCCGGCGAGACGCGGCCGCACCGGGCACCGGGCAGATACCTAATAAAGGCCCCCCCCCCCCCTCCGGAAGTGCTGCGTGGGCAGAGGCAGTGTCGGCGGGGAAGGGGGGCAGCGCGTCATCGTCAGCGGGAGCTGGCTTCGAGGGGAGCGCTGCAGCGATCCCCTTCTGATGGTGCTGTGGGGAACGCAGCTCACTCTACCCCCCCCCCCCCCCCGTTCCATGCCTCGGCCGGGGGAGGTCAGCAGGAGTGGCGGCAATTAAATTTTGAGGGCTGCCGCCGCCGCCGCATGTCAGCGGGTGGGGGGAGCAGAGCTCGTTAGGAGCTGCGGCGGCGGATACCCTCCATGATCCCTGGGCTCCTCTCCTCGACCCCGGCGGCGCTCAGTCAGCGGGACGCAGGAAAGCGGAGGTAGGGAGGAGAGAGGCTGCGCGGCATGGCAGCGGCCGTTAGGAGCGGCGGCTATCGCCGCCGCATATGTCACGGTGTGTGGGGGGTGTGGGGGGTGTGGGGCTGGGGGGGGTGGGGTGTGGGGGGTGTGGGGCTGGGGGGGGTGGGGGTGGGGGGGTGATTAGGAGCGGCGCCGCATCTGATTTGTGGAGCGGGTGTGATGTCAGTGTTGGGGTCGGGCTGAGCCAGAACACAGCCCGGCCTCAACTGCCAGCACTGACGTCACATCCGTTTCATTTCTGTCTCCACAATTCTTTTTTGCCCCATCACGAATGAGGTGCCACTAAGGAAGTTTCACTTCAAAAACAATGATACCCAATGTGTCTACCATCATTTAACTCCATGGGTAATTCCCCAGCCCTTACTGTTAAAAAAAAACTTTCCTTTTCTGATCGGGAAATCTCCAGACCAGTCACGATCTATTAATTACCCTTCCCTCAAAAAATCATGGGCACAACAGTTTTGGTGCAGCAAGGCTAGAGCTTTATTAAATAATGCATAATCTTGTAACAATACAGTATGTGAAGGATTATTTCCAGGCTAACCTGTAATAAGAATGTCTAGAGCCTAAACTGCAGATTGTGACCCTTGTTGCTCCCTCTGTAGAAGAAGTAACCATAAATCGCAAGGGAAATTAATCCCATTAATTTTATAACCAACAACTATATATTATCAATTTTACTGTAAACCTCAGTCCATGAGCTGTTCAGTAACTGCTAGCTAAGAGAAGACCACATATAATTATAAGGTAAGTCCTCTCTCTCTCTCTCTCTCTCTCTCTCTCTCTCTCTCTCTCTCTCTCTCTCTCTCTCTCTCTCTCTCTCTCTCTCTCTCTCTCTCTCTCTCTCTCTCTCTCTCTCTCTCTCTCTCTCTCTCTCTCTCTCTATATATATATATATATATATATATATATATATAGAAAGGTAAGGAGACAACAGCATTCAGAAAGTATAAGCAGCTATAAACTGTATTAAAGAAACTTGCTTATACTGTACCTTCTGAGTGCTGTTGTCTCCTTACCATTGCTGGTAATGTATGCTTTATTATTTTTTATGACATAAGCACCAGGTCATTATATCACTACAGGAGTGCCAGATATTCATGATTTATACTGTAAAACAAAAAGGGACAGCGCGGGCTCCATATTGTAAATAGTAAAGGTCACAAGACTACAGCTTCATACCAACAGATAAGGAATGGTTCTGGAGCTCTATCCGATGCGCATGTCCTTCCTCATTATTGTGAGTGAATATTTTTTAGCTCAGGTATATTAAAACTTTACTATTTACACTATGGAGCCCGTGCTGTCATTTTTTGTTTTATAGAAATTTCGAGGAAGGTGGTTGTTCCTGTGGATAGCTGTTCGGGTGTTCCAGTGTTCTATTTTTACTTTAGGTTTTTATTTATTATTTTTTATTTTTCAATTGGCGTTCCTTCTTCACGTATTTTCCTTGTTTCTCATTCCCTTTACCAGATCCTCATTCCTTGTTATATATGTTGTTTGTTTGTGTGTTTGTTTTGTAATTAATGCCATATATTATGAACTATTGGCCACATACCTCTCTCTTTTGAAGTTAGTACATACCTTCATCCATCATTAAATATTGGCGCTGTGATTTTATATATGTTTTTGTACATACATACATACATACAGTATACTGTATACTCACACTCGTATAGCAATCAAGTAGCCTATTTAAATGTAGCAATGCTATCTGCTAATCAATCCTTGAGAAAGTCACAAGCGTGACAAACGTGTTGGAGTTGTGACGTATTGACGTAGTGATGCACTGTTTGGAGGCGGGACAAAGAACCAGGAAGTCAGTGTGAGTGTTCTTTGCTCATCCTCGCTCATACCACCTAACGTCCCAGCGTCTAGGATGCCGGTAAGAGCGGGACTTCATTGGAAAACATTGCAGTGGTTTTGCAGTGGTACCACAGATGTGTTGAAGCCCTGCTGAGCCTTGCTGAGTGTTATCTGAATGCCGGAGGAGGTGTAGATCAACTGATAGCTATCATCTATCAACTGTAGATCAACTGAAGCTCCCTTCATTATGGATGAGAATCCTCATAGCTCAGACCACGTGGTTTCTGTTGTCTATTTGGAACCAGCACACTATCCGTCCTCCAGCTGCTAGCGTACAGTTACAGATTGTCTCAAACAAATGTGTTTTTACCTACTACAGTATGTGAGTGCAAGTCTACTCTTAGTTATAATAAATTCATTTTTATACAATATTTTGCTATGGAGCTGGCACGCCTTCTTTACTTTTTTGTTTTATATATATATATTCCAAAAAAAACACAAAGGGTGCAAATTAGAGACACAGGTGCATGGATATACAACACCTGAAGTATAAATACGTGAAAAAGTCCTATATTCGAATTCCACAACGAGATATACCTATCAATGAAAAAGATACCAATATGGTGGAGTACGTTTATGAATAAAATTATTGCGCAAGCAACAGAGGCTACTTACAATGTAGCAGAAATAACAGGCATATCAGTAAAATGCTTTCAGATCACTGCATCAAAGGGGCTGATTGTCAGGAATCGGCGTTCTCCGCACTCCCCACACAGATCACTCTCTCCCCGCAGGGAGTCCCTGGACACACAAAACAATCCTGCCTTACCGGCCTCCACGGCTCCCCGCCCCTGCTGCCGTCGCGGGATCACTCCCCTCAGCGATTCCTCTGCTCAGCGTCGGGCGCGCCCACGCCCTCCTGCGCGCGCGCACCTGCACCATCCACTGGCTCGGTCCACGTGCGTACACGCGTTACGGAGCACGCTCAGTCTGCACACTCTTCTTCCTGTCCCCCGGACCTCAGGCTCCGCTCCCGCACACCGCACGGGCATACTCAGGTTACCAACAAGACTCACCTGGCCTGTTATGCCTGCACCAATCTGCAGTGTCTCCCTGTAGCTCTTCCTGTCCCGCTTCCGTTCCTAATTGGACCTTCGTGCTTTATCTAGCTCCTCTCTGCTCTCAGTGTTTGCTCGACATAGTCTCTGTATGGAAGTACTTCTGGATTCTCTCAGTGTTTTCACAGGTTCTGACGTGGCTTGTATGACTACCCCCTCTGGCTCTCGTCTCAGCACTCCTTGGACAACGCTCACTCTGGTAACCCCTTGAACACGGCTTGGACTACGACCTATCTCCGCTCTCCACTCCTTTTCCTCGGCAAGGCATTCTTCACTCTATCTCTACAAAGAGTATTGTCTACCTACTACACCTGGCCTGGCAACACTTTATATCAAACTCCGGACACGCTCCCTTTGCTGCGGGTGCGTGTATTACCACTTCCCCCTTCAGCTCAGGGGACGGGTCTGGTCTGCGGGCAGCACCGGCGTAACATTATGTCGAGCCCACAAGACGTAGACCAGACCGAACTTCAACAGTTTCTCTCCAATCTGCTTCAGCAAAACCAGGCCATGGCAGATCATATTATGGCCCTTACACGCCAGGTCGCAGTACTCTCAGACCGAGTACCGACCGCGACCTCGCCAGATGTAAGCCCCCACTCCGCAAGCGCAGTTAGCAGCTCCGATGTAACTATTCCTCCCCCCAAGCCTTATGCAGGTGAACTGCAAGATTGTAGGGGTTTCCTAAACCAGTGTGAGGTCACAGTTTGAAATGGCCCCCCATCTCTACAATACTGATTGCAAGAAGGTAGCCTACATTTATAACCTCCTCACTGGCAGCGCCCTGGCTTGGGCTTCCCTGGTTTGGGAGCGACGTTCTGACCTTACCCAAGATTACCCAGCATTTAAAGCCAAGTTCCAACGAGTATTCAATTCCCCCGCTCGTCGGGAGATGGCATCTGTTTCTCTCCTCCAAATCACTCAGGGACAGCGAATGGTGACACAGTATGCTGTGGAATTCCGGACTCTAGCAGCCGAGACTAACTGGGGACAAGAGGCTCTCGTCTCCGTATTCTGGCAAGGCCTGGCAGATCCCATCAAGGACGAACTCTCTCGCCAATCCAGGCTGGATCAATTGGAGGTCCTCATTGATTTGGCCGTCCGAGTGGATCAACGTATTCAGGTACGCCGCTCAGAGCGTCAGCACACTCGCTTCCATAACTTTCAAGTTCCGTTCTCCAGTACTCCCAGCAGCACTCCTGCTCCCCCAAGTGCTACCACACCTCTTCGTCCTGCACTGGAGTTGCCAGAGCCAATGCAATTGGGGGTACAACGCATCCGCACACCGATACGGCAGTTCCGCCATGCCGGGGGATTGTGTTTCTACTGCGGATCCATGGAACATCTGGTTCGGCAGTGTCCACTGCGTCCGGGAAACGGGAACACCCAGTGAGTACAGAGAGGCTCTCTCTGGGTGTAATGTCTCCACGTCCCCTTCATAAAGATGAACTCCCTAAGAAACTTACATTTCCAGTCTCCCTTTCAGGCGATAAGTTCCAGACTTCTACCGTCGCTTTCATTGACTCAGGAGCTGGAGGAAACTTCGTGGACCTTGAATTCGCCAGGTTAAACCGCATACCGCTCGTGAGGAAGAAGGTTCCCATCGCACTCGTCGGTATCGATGGACGTCCTCTTACCCCAGCCCACATCTCCTTAGAGACGGCCCCCTTGCTTCTGTCCTCACATCTGCACAAGAAGATCTTAGTTCTCGATGCCATTCACGCTCCTGGGATACCCATCACACTTGGTCTTCCTTGGCTACAGCTTAACAATCCTCTCATTGACTGGACTTCCTCTGCTCCCATCTCCTGAAGGCCGAGGTCAGGCGAGACTCATCAACTGCTGGCCAATACCTCTGTTCCCGAAGTTATTCTACCTTCTGTTTATCACCAATTCCGGGACATTTTCAATAAGGTACAGTCAGACCTTTTGCCGCCACACAGGACTTACGATTGTCCGATCGATCTGGTTCCAGGTTACTCCCTACCCAAGTCCAAGACCTACCCCTTGTCGTTACCAGAATCTCACGCTATGGATGAATATATCCAGGAGAATCTCAAGAAAGGCTTTATTCGTCACTCCAATTCCCCAGCAGGGGCTGGGTTTTTCTTTGTCAAGAAAAAGGACGGGTCGTTGAGGCCTTGCATCGACAACAGGGGTTTGAACCACATAACTATCAAAAATCGTTACCCCCTTCCCCTTATTACTGAACTGTTCGATAAATTACAGGGGGCCAAGATTTTTTCCAAGTTGGATCTACGTGGTGCCTATAACCTGGTGCGCATCAGGAAGGGGGATGAATGGAAAACGGCCTTCAACACGCGTAGTGGACACTACGAGTATCTTGTAATGCCTTTCGGCTTATGTAATGCTCCCGCTGTCTTCCAGGATTATATCAACGACGTCTTTCGTAAGGTACTCAATATTTTTGTTATTGTATACTTGGATGATATCCTGATTTTTTCCAAAGATCCCCAGGACCATATACGCCACACCTCCTACGTCCTTTCCTGTCTCCGTGAACACCATTTGTACGCCAAACTGAAGAAGTGCACCTTTCATCAGACCTCTACTCCGTTCCTGGGGTACATCATTTCCGATGAGGGGTTTATGATGGACTCCGGTAAACTTCAAGCAGTCACTGAATGGCCAAGACCCAACTCTCTCAAGGCCATACAACGTTTTTTAGGGTTCGCTAATTACTATCGTAAGTTTATACAGAGTTTTTCCACCACTGTGGCCCCCCTCACTGCGCTCACCAAAAAAGGAGCTGATCCTTCTGCTTGGTCATCCGAGGCCATCTCCACCTTCGAGACACTCAATGAAGCTTTTATATCCGCACCTGTTCACCGTCATCCCAACATTGAAACTTCCCTTCGTCCTGGAGGTCGACGCTTCTGATTGCGGCGCTGGTGCCGTTCTTTCTCAGAGACTCACGCCTCAAGATAAGTTACATCCCTGTGCATATTTTTTCAAGAAATTCTCATCTGCCGACATGAACTGTGACGTGGGTAACAGGGAACTTCTGGCCGTGAAGATGGCTCTTCAAGAGTGGAGACACCTGCTGGAGGGGTCGAAAGAGCCGTTTACTATTCTAACGGACCACAAGAACGCTCGACGCCTTGGTCAACGACAGGCTCGTTGGGCTCTTTTTTTTTCTCGATTCAATTTTCACCTTTCCTATATCCCCGGGACCAAGAACGTAAAGGCAGACGCACTCTTCCGAATACATTCTTCTGAAGAGAGACCAGAGGAACCTTTGGAGACAATCCTTCCACAAGAGAGGATTCTCGCCACTTCTTCTTTCAAGAGTCTTGACAAGATTTTGCACTCCCAGAAAGGCATTCCCAAGGATTTGGTCGTTCCCGACAACAAACTCTTCGTACCTTCCAAATTTGTTCCAGAGGTCCTGTCTTGGGGTCACTCCTCTAAATCTGCAGATTATCCAGGTTTTAAGAAGACTACTGATCTCATTCGTCGGAATTTCTGGTGGCCAAGGATGTCTCAAGATATTCTACAGTTTACCCGCGCCTGCCCCACGTGCGCTAAAGCAAGACTCTCCGTCAAAAGCCTCAGGGTTTTCTGTTACCTCATCCAGTTCCCGACCGCCCCTGGTCCCACATTTCGATGGACTTCATCGTGGAGTTGCCCAGGTCCAGAGGAATAAACACTATCTTGGTGGGCCTGGACAGGTTCTCAAAGATGTCCCATTTCATTCCACTTAAAGGATTACCCACCTCCCCCGCCCTTGCTGATATCTTTACGAGCAGATTTTCCGGATTCATGGGATCCCTTCGTCCATTGTTTCTGACAGAGGTTCTCAGTTCATATCCAAATTTTGGAGAGCCTTCACGAAGAGATTGGGCATCTCTTCTTCTTTCTCTTCTGCCTATCATCCTCAGTCCAATGGACAAACGGAGAGAATCAATCAATCCCTGGAAAAGTACCTGAGATGTTTCATATCCGATTTCCAGGATGATTGGGCTCAACTCCTTTCTTGGGCAGAGTGTGCCGTCAATTCTGCCAAAAACGAGGCCACTCGGGAGTAGCCCTTCTTTATAAATCAAGGGTTCCACCCTCCCTGTCTTCACATCCCCAACATCCCTTCTGGAGTACCAGCTGTAGATGAAAGCATTTCTTCTCTCCAAACCGCATGGTCCAGGATCCAGTCTACCCTTCTCGACTCCTCCCGCAGAACGAAACTACAGGCCGATCGTCGTCGTCGTTCGGCGCCCAGTTACAAACCATGGGATTTGGTATGGCTCTCCTCTAAGAATATCCACCTCAAGGTACCATCTCCTAAACTGGCACCTGAGGTGCTGGGTCTCTTCCCTATTTATGAACAGATCAATCCCGTTGCATACCGGCTCCAACTACCACCCAGTATGAAGATTCCCAATGTCTTTCATGTGTCCCTCTTAAAACCATTTATCTCCAGTCACTTCTTTCCGGATCGTAAACCGGACCCCATTACTGTCTAAAATAACGAGGAATACGAAGTTCACTCTCTTTTGGATTCTCGCCTATCCAGGGGCCAGCTTCAGTTCTTGGTGCAGTGGAAGGGCTTTGGCCCTGAATAGAGATCCTGGGTACCTTCAAAGGACATTCATGCCCCGGCCCTTCTTAAGTCCTTCAGAAAAAAGTTTCCAGAGAAACCGTTCATGGACCGTCCTGAGGCCGTTCCTGAAGAGGGGGGTACTGTCAGGAATCGGCATTCTCCTCACTCCCCACACAGAGCACTCTCTCCCTGCAGGGAGACCCTGGACACACAAAACAATCCTACCTTACCGGCCTCCATGGCTCCCTGCCCCTGCCGCCGTCGCGGGATCACTCCCCTCAGCGATTCCTCTGCTCAGCGTCGGGCGCGCCCACGCCCTCCTGTGCGCACACCTGCACCATCCACTGGCTCGGTCCACATGCGTACACGCGTTACGGAGCACGCTCAGTCTGCACACTCTTCTTCCTGTCCCCCGGACCTCAGGCTCCGCCCCCGCACACTGCACAGGCATACTCAGGTTACCAACAAGACTCACCTGGCCTGTTATGCCTGCACCAATCTGCAGTGTCTCCCTGTAGCTCTTCCTGTCCCGCCTCCGTTCCTAATTGGACCTTCCTGCTTTATCTAGCTCCTCTCTGCTCTCAGTGTTTGCTCGACATAGTCTCTGTATGGAAGTACTTCTGGATTCTCTGTGTTTTCACAGGTTCTGACGTGGCTTGTACGACTACCCCCTCTGGCTCTCGATCTCGGCACTCCATGGACAACGCTTACTCTGGTAACCCCTTGAACATGGCTTGGACTACGACCTATCTCCGCTCTCCACTCCCTGACCTTGGCAAAGCATTCTTCACTCTATCTCTACAACCGGTACCGGCAAGTATTGTCTACCTTACTACACCTGGCCTGGCAACACTTTATACCACACTCCGGACACGCTCCCTTTGCTGCAGGTGTGTGTATTACCACTTCCCCCTTCAGCTCAGGGGATGGGTCTGGTCTGCGGGCAGCACCGGCGTAACACTGATAATCTCAGGAACCGCTCACACCGTCTGTGTGCTCGGACGCGGAAGCTTCACTGCTCAGCTGTAATCAGCAGTTGCGCCGATCCTCCGATGGTGACGTCACTCCTCTAAACTTTGCATAGCCTATCAGGACCTTGCAATCTACTATTTATGATGTTCAGGTGTTGTCTGAGTCATGCCCCAGAAGAAGTCTAAACTCAGACGAAACTAGTAGGGTGAGGGTCTCTTAGTAGATCTCCCTATTTTCTGTTATATTCAGGATTTTTTAACCATCTTTCTATTTGCTTCAAAGCCTTATTTAAAGGCTATTGGGACTGTTAAATCAATCTCGAAATTGAGCCCTGTGGCTACTCTCACTGAGTGAACAGAGCCAGCGGTATCCCCGTTTAGGGGAGTGACGTCACCATCAGAGGACCCGCGCAACTGCTGATTACAGCTGAGCAGTGAAGCTTCCGTGTCCGAGCACACATACAGAGTGAGCGGTTCCTGAGATTATCAGCCCCTTTGATGCAGCGATCTGAAAGCATTTAACAAAAATAAAGCCAAAATGGAGAAGCCGCGTGTGAAAAACTAAGTATACCTTATGATTCAATAGCTTGTAGAACCACTTTTAGCAGCATTAACTTGAAGTAATCGTTTTCTGTATGACTTTATCAGTCTCTCACATCGTTGTGGAGGAATTTTGGCCCACTCTTCTTTACAATGTTGCTTCAGTTCATTGAGGTTTGTGGGCATTTGTTTATGCACTGCTCTCTTAAGGTCCAGCCACAGCATTTCAATTGGGTTGAGGTCTGGACTTTGACTGGGCCATTGCAACACCTTGATTCTTTTCTTTTTCAGCTATTCTGTTGTAGATTTGCTGGTGTGCTTGGGATCATTCTCCTGTTGCATGACCCAATTTCGACCAAGCTTTAGCTGTCGGACAGATGGCCTCACATTTGACTCTAGAGTACTTTGGTATACAGAGGAGTTCATGGTCGACTCAATGACTGCAATGTTCCCAGGTCCTGTGGCTGCAAAACAAGCCCAAATCATCACCCCTCCACCACCGTGCTTGACAGTGAGGTGTTTGTGCTGATATGCTGTGTTTTGTTTTCGCCAAACGTGGTGCTGTGCATTATGGCCAAACATCTCCACTTTGGTCTCGTCTGTCCAAAGTACATTGTTCCAAAAGTCTTGTGGTTTGTACAGATGCAACTTTGCAATCCTAAGCCGTGCTGCCATTTTCTTTTTATAGAGAAGAGGCTTTCCCTGGCAACCCTTCCAAACAAACCGTACTTGTTCAGACTTTTTCTAATTGTACTGTCATGAACTCTAACATTTAACATGTTAACTGAGGCCTGTAGAGTCTGAGATGTAACTCTTGGTTGTTTTGCAATTTCTCTGAGAATTGCACTGTCTGACCTTGGGGTGAATTTTTGGGACGTCCACTCCTGGGAAGATTGGCAACCGTCTTGAATGTTTTACACTTTTGAATATTCTTTCTCACTGCAGAATGATAGACTTAAAATTGTTTTGAAATGGCCTTATAACCCTTCCCAGATTGATGGGCAGCAACAATGGCTTCTCTAAGATCATTGCTAATGTCTTTCCTCCTTGGCATTGTGTTAACATACACCTGAATGCTCCAGACCAGCAAACTGCTAAAACTTCGGCTTTTATAGAGGTGTCACACTTGCCGATGATCAATTAATCAAGGGCATTTGATTAGCAGCACCTGTCTGCTACTTAGCATCTTGATTCCTATGGAAGCAGTAAGGATGCACTTAGTTTTTCACACATAGCTTCTCCATTTTGGCTTTATTTTTGTTAAATAAATCATGACACGGTGTAATATGTCATGTGTTGTTATTCATCTGAGGTTGCATTTACCTCATTTTAAGACCTGCTAAGGAACAGATGATTGTTATTATGTCCTGATATGTAAAACCATAGAATTCAAAGAGGGTGTACTTTCTTTTTCACACAACTGTATATATTATATGTATATAACATTCATGCATAAGTACCATTATAGTTTGTTGGTGTTTTTTTTATAAATTTGCCCTTTTTAAAGCACTCATTCTTACCCACAGAGGGTTAAAATATGAATTGGACTATTGCTAATTACTGTATATAATTAAATAATGGACTATATAAGGGCTCTGTTCATGATTATCCCTGATGAAGTCGCCATTATCCATGAGACGAAACACGTAGGGTTTCTGTCTGAGGACGTGGGCAAAGGAGTCTGCTATCGTAGATCATTAGCCAGTAGCAGTGGAACCAAGAGAGGTGCTACACTTTTGCTGTTAGGACCACTGTTCGAATGCACAATCTGGTGCACACCTGAAACCGGACACGGATGCACGTCACCAATGCAAGAATCCATGAGGTCTCATGCTATCAACCAGCGCAGTATCCAGCAAAGACTTTTTATGTGATTGTCCTAGCGACTTTTGTGAGTGAGCTGATTTAATTCAGTTACCTGACTAAATTAGGTTCAGCCCAGCCAGCTTAATTAGCACATGTGAGGCACCTTAAAACAAATGTTACTTCTAAACAGGCTGTTGTCCTGCCTAGTATTACAAGCTGAATTTAATTAAGAGATACATCAAGGGGTGATTGGAGACAGGATTCAAATATGTTTTTTTATCTAAATTGTTACAAGTTGCATTTACTAAAATATAGCTATGTTAACCTGCACCCAACTGCACTTCAAAACAAGTGAAGGAGGGGGTAAAAACAAAAAAAGCAAAGGGGTCAGAGTCAGGCTGGTCATGATGCCTGCTTGCTTCATTGACATATAATCAAAAGGAATTACCCTATACACGGAATTACGTTTCACTGAAAATGTATTACAGTATTAGTTTAAAAAAATAAAGAATATATTTATTAATATTTGCATAAACCATTTATAGGGTACAAAAAGGAAAAGGTTGAGAAGAAAAATTAGTTACATTGACACAGTCTAACATCTCAATGTAATAGCAGTCGTATAATTTTCTATCACGATGCTAGACCTGTCCATTCGCAGTATGAATGTCATATTTATATTTTACTTGAAATTACAGTTATACCTCTTGTAGGAGATAAGTGCAGAGGTATAACCAGGGAGATGTAGTTAAGGAAAATAAACATTGGCTTTTACTTAGCCAACGATTTTAAGCATTACAGTTTCATGTCAATATGAAAAACAAAAACAGTACTACTGTATGTACGGGCTAACTCACACTTCCTAGTCCCTATTTGCAGGGTTGGGAGGGTAGGCCTCTTAATAACCTCTAACCCCAAAGTCCAAAGTGGTATCAGGAGCTCTTTCTATCAGTCTGGGTCTTGGTTGGTGTCTGTGGCGAGGGGTACTCCCTTGTAGGTTCCAGGGTCTGTGGCGTCCTGAAAAAGAGGGTCTGGTTCCCTGAGGTCTGGTTCCCTGAGATCTCTCTCTAGCAGCAAACACTTCTTTAGTGCTAGAGAGGTCTGTTTCCTAGGGATCTCTCTGGAAGCACTGTCCCCCTGTGCTCAAGAAAACCATATGCAGTTTGTGCAGCACACCTTTAAACCTGCTTCATGATCCAGGCGGAGAATGTCTAATTGCAATTAACCAGCTCCCTGCTGGACTCATCAGCTACAGACAGACTTTATGTGTTTGGCCTTTTTAAACCATGGAAAGGCCATGTAACACCCTTTATGAAGAATTATAAATGAATACAACTTTGATATAGAAAAAATAAAAGAAGAAAAAGAAAATTGAAATGAAAATGAACACAAAAAAAATGGGGAGGGTGAACAGGAACTTTAGGGGGAGCTCTCGTTGTCTCTTTCCTCCTGTCCACACCCTGGAGCCCTGGACCAGACATTCTTTTATCCACAGGGAAGATCATTGTAACAGTAGAATTTTATTAAAATATACCATTATCAAACTGAAGTTTCATTGGGAGAGATTTCTAACTATTGATACAATACTCAAGAATTTGTATTATTATTATTATTATTATTATTATTATTATTATCTTTTATTTGTGTGGTGCCAACATCTTCTAGTATATGGGAGGGAGGATAATAACATACATATATGGTAAAAAAAACTGAGATAATAGGAAGGAGGTTCCGGCGTCAGCGAGCCTAAATCTAAAGTTTATTGTTTTGACCTTTAATATATTTATTTATGTGAACAATACTAATTTTGAATAGCATTTCCTCATGTCAGATCCTCCATCATCTTGATTAGTTTGGTGGCTTTTCCAGTTCACTAATGCCTTTTTTTATGGAGAGTTGCCCTAAACGGTACTCTATATTCAAAGTCCAGTCTTTCAAGGGATATATACAGGGCTAAAATGTTGCTGTCTTCCCTTCCAACTTTACTGCATTTTATGAATGATAATTTCTTGGCAGCCTGACATTCGGGCAGACCGGAGGTTGGAGGGGTAGCTGTTCCAGACCCGGCACATGCTCACCTCTCACACTACCCCTCCTGCAGTGAATGGTCCCTAATGGGCTCTGATCATCCAGCCCTCCTGCTAAACAACTCAGCCTACATCCCGGGAAACCTGTTTGAAGCCCAGTCCATTGAGCCCAATTGCCAAGTCTGCTATCTACAAGCATTTTCAAATAATTTCACCAGAAAAAATGTACTTTGTTTATCTGGTAGGTAGTAATGTTTCTTTCCAAATACATAACCTTATATTAATCTGTACTGAAGCTCATCTGCTATTTACCTGCCCAATCTAAGTCCTTTTGTAGATAAATGAAACCCTGCTTTTCTTTTACTAACTTACCTAATTTAGTGTTATCAACAAAGATGAAGACTTTGGTCTCTACAGCTACAGTGACTTAGTGTCATTAATAAACAAGATAAAATGCAGTGACACTAGTGCTGAACTTTGAGGTACTTCCCTTACAACTCTAGTCAAATCTGATTGTATTCTATTTTTGACAACTCTCTGCTGATTATACTGTACGTGAACCAGTTCACAATTTGCAGTCTGACCACTTTTCTTTATTTGTATATTTTGTTGTGGCACCATATCAACAGGCTTTGCCAAGTAGATCACATGAACTGTATTGCCTTGCTCAAAATACCTACCTACCATGTCAAAGAAACTAGTAATGTTAGTTTCCATGGTCCATTCCTTAGGAATCCATGATATCACTAATCATTTTTAATATAAAAGGTATTCATGAAAGCGATAGAAGAACTTTTTTTTATCAAAGTTCGACTTTCTTCGCAAGTTCAGCATTTCGTGAAATCGTCTGAGTTTAAAAAAAGTCGCCTCTATACTAAAAAAAAAAAAAAACCTTAAAAAAAGCAAACGTTTGAATATGCATAGATTGAATAAGCAAAAAAGAAAATGTGCTTAAAAGTGAAGCAAACTTAAAAACTTTACCTCAACAAACTTAAAATTAAAACATTCCAGTGAAAAAAGCAGCGATTTTAGAGACGTGCAGAATTGCATGTTTTTCAATAACAAAGATTTGTGAAAAAATAGAAAAGTTTGTCTGAAAGTTTGCGTGACAAACTCTAGCACATTCACCCATCACTATTCCTGAATATTATTCATTTATAAACCTTCAAATACAAATGTAGCATGAGTCCTTGTTCCTGGAGTATATACAGATGCATTAAATGTATTTAATACCTCTCTCCTTGAAAGGGTCCTATACAGTATTTTTAAGGATTGATCTTCATTTCAATTTACTAATCTCATTACTGCAGTCAATGCCAAGCTAGAAATACCTTTTCCATTTGCAAAAGTAGTTTGGCTTAGTTTCACAAATATTGGGTGGCTTATAACAGGTCCCTACCAATATTTTTTAGTATCATACTGTTTGACTTCCTGACTGGGAACTATAGTCAAGGAGGTTCATGCATTAAGTGCCACTACCAATATTTTTTAGTATCATACTGTTTGACTTCCTGACTGGGAACTATAGTCAAGGAGGTTCATGCATTAAGTGCCAGTACCGGTTATCACACCTGTTCCAACATTAACTCCCATTGACTTGATGCATGTAGCCCACTGTGGTATTGCAGGAAACTGTATTACCTTTGCAGTTGCCCTTTTTCTTGTTCTTTTGTTCAGCTGTTGCCATACGGTGAGATACTTTACTGTTCTGTAAGTTAGCTTACATAAACTATAATTTAATGTTATTAGCATAAATAGCTGTACATTATTAACCTATCTGGTACTATAAATATAGCTACAATTGATTAGAAAAAAAAAGTAAGTGGGATAAAACTAAGGGTCCTATTCAATAAAACAGCTTCACCATCTCAGAACAATTTCTTCGCCTGAAAGAAATAAAAGCAATTTCACCTAAATCAATACGTTTAAGTTATGATAAATGAAAATTCCTCCCCTAATTTGCTTATGAAATCTAAGCAATTAAACCACTGAATAAAGGCGCAAATCAAATCTCTGATTACAAAAACTGAAGGAAATGTAATAAATGCACGATTGAATATTCTGATAAAATACGCTAAAAAGGAAGTGTAAAATCTCCATACTGGAATACAATTGTTATGGAAGACTCAAAATTACATTGACCGTCTCTCACTTTTTTTTAACTATTTCATCAGCCATTCCAAAGCTTATCAGGTCTGTTCACCTACTGTATGTGAATGTTTCAAAAGCAGAATTGAGACGAGACGCGATAGCATAGCAAAAAACTGCCTTTAGAGCTTATTGGATACAAGATGAATATTTAATATTGCGATAAATGCTCGTTTACATTTGAGTCTTCTTGAACTTTTTTTTTGCTTAAAAATGGATTTCAGGCAAAGGGTGACTATATATATATATATATATATATATATATATATATATATATATACAATGTTCGACAATCCTATACATTTACACACCCGGGGCGTGTGGATTTAACCCCCGGGCGAGTAAATATTGGCCCAAGCAGCACACATTTTTTTTTTAAATTTCTCCTGTTCGCGCTGAAAAAAAAAAAAAAAAAAAACTCCCCCTACCTGACAGCTGATTGGCGCGCGCTCCCAGGCTTTGTGGGCGCACGGCCAGGCTCTATATGAGCCCGCCCCCAACGAGCGGCCATTCTTTCTGCCCGGACATCTGTTGGAGGGTAAGTACTCGCCATGCTGCGGCCCCTCTGCTCCTTCCCTGCGATCCCCCTGGTCCCCATATGGCTCCCTACTCCCCACTGCGGCAGCTCTCCTGTCCCCTGCTCCTGTCCCCTTCCCCTCCTCCTGTTCCTGTCCCCGTCCCCTGCTCCTGTCCCCTGCTCCTGTCCCCTGCCCCTGTCCCCTGCTCCTGTCCCCTGCTCCTGTCCCCTTCCCCTGCTCCTGTCCCCTTCCCCTCGATCCACCGCTTGGGGATACCTCGCCACGTGCCTCCCACCCACCCTGCTGATTGGGGGGGGGGATGTTGGCCTTCCCCCCCCCACAAGCGGGAGATGGGCGCGGGTGGGTGGGGGAGGAGCGTGGTGCTGGTCGCGGCCTTTCCTCCCCTGTGTGTGTGTGTGAGAGTGTGTGTGTCTGTGTATGGGAGTATGTGTATGTGTGTATGGGAGTATGTGTATGTGTGTATGGGAGTATGTGTATGTGTGTGACAGTCAGTCACCCCCCCCCAGTCAGTCACCCCCCCCCCAGTCAGTCACCCCCCCCCCCAGTCAGTCACCCCACCCCCCAGTCAGTCACCCCACCCCCCAGTCAGTCACCCCACCCCCCAGTCAGTCACCCCCCCCAGTCAGTCACCCCCCCCCAGTCAGTCAACCCCCCGTCAGTCACCCCCCCAGTCAGTCACCCCCCCCCAGTCAGTCACCCCCCCAGTCAGTCACCCCCCCAGTCAGTCACCCCCCCCCCACTCAGTCACCCCCCCACAGTCAGTCACCCCCCCCCAGTCAGTCACCCCCCAGTCAGTTACCCCCCCCAGTCAGTCACCCCCCCAGTCAGTCACCCCCCCCCCCCACTCTGTGTATCACCCACCGTTCTCTCCCCCCTCTCGTCTCCCCCACACACTCTCTCTCTCCCCCCACACCTCTCTCTCTCCCCACACCTCCTCCCACACTCTCTCTCCCCCACACTCTCTCTCTCCCCCACACTCTCCTCCTCCACCCACACTCACTCACATCTCCCCAACTCTCTCTCTCCCCCACCACTCACTCCCCCACTCTCTCTCTCCCACACTCACTCTCTCACTCCCCACACTCTCTCTCTCTTTTCCCCACACTCTCTCTCTCTCTCCCCCAACACTCTCTCTCTCCCCCCACACTCCCCTCTCTCTCCCCCACACTCTCTCTCCCCCACACTCTCTCTCTCTCCCCCCACACTCTCTCTCTCCCCCCCACACTCTCTCTCTCTCTCCCCCACACTCTCTCTCTCTCCCCACACACTCTCTCTCTCACACCTCCACACTCTCTCCCCCACACTCTCTCTCCCCCACACTCTCTATCCCCACACTCTCTCTCCCCCACTCTCTCTCTCTCTCCCCCACACACTCTCTCTCTCTCTCTCCCCCACACTCTCTCTCTCCCCCACACTCTCTCTCTCTCTCTCTCCCCACACTCTCTCTCTCTCCCCCCCACTCTCTCTCTCTCTCTCTCTCTCTCCCCCACACTCTCTCTCTCCCCACACTCTCTCTCTCTCCCCCACACTCTCTCTCTCCCCCACTCTCTCTCTCTCCCCCACACTGCTCTCTCTCTCCCACACACTCTCTCTCTTTCCTCCACACTCTCTCTCTCTCCCACACTCTCTCTCTCCCCACACTCTCTCTCTCTCCCCCACACTCTCTCTCCCCCACTCTCTCTCTCTCTCTCCCCCACACTCTTTCTCCACACACTCTCTCTCTCTCCCCACACTCTCTCTCTCTCTCCCTCACACTCTCTCTCTCTCCCCCCCACACTCTCTCTCTCTCCCCCACACTCTCTCTCTCTCCCCCACACTCTCTCTCTCCCCCACACTCTCTCTCTCCCCCTCTCTCTCTCTCTCTCTCTCTCCCCACACTCTCTCTCCTCTCTCTCTCTCTCTCTCTCTCTCTCTCTCTCTCTCTCTCTCTCTCTCTCACTCTACCCCCACTCTCTCTCTCTCTCCCCGCACTCTCACTCTTTCTCTCTCTCTCCCCCCACTCCCTCTCTCTCTCTCTCTCTCTCTCTACCCCCACTCTCTCTCTCTTTCCCCCCACTCTCACTCTAGCTCTCTCTCCCCCACACTCTCTCTCTCTCCCCCACACTCTCTCTTTATCTCCCCCACACTCTGGATCTCTTATTTACCCTATATATCTTACTTGCCCTATACTTCACCGAAATAACCTATACTGCTTTCTTCCAGATCTGACTGGAAACCCCCCTAACCCAGAAGAGAGGTAGGGAACACATCCCCTCCAATGTATAACACTGCGGGAATGAGGGTACCTGGACATTAAGGGACTGTGGATCAGGTAAGATCCCAGGCGGGATTGCTGCTTTAGATATTGTGAAGCGGGGACGTCCAGACACTGGTTAAGGGTTCAGGAAACTAGTCATTCACACCAGGCTTTTATTTCTAGATCCGACATTTACGCACACGCACACACGTAACAAGGACTAATTATAGTATTATGTAATACAATAAATACATTTATGTAAAAAACGAATGTTGTTCTGACTAGGAATTTATTAAATGTACTGTATTTTATTTATATATTTTATTTTAAAGCGGGGTTGGGGTCGAGACTAGGGTTGGGGGACAGGACTAGGGTCGGGGTTGGGGGCGGGACTAGGGGGCGGGACAAGGTGGTGGGACTAGGTGGCGAGTAGATTTTTTGGTTGGGCGAGTAGAGTTTTGGGTGATTTGTCGAACACTGTATATATATATATATACAGTGATCGACAAACCTATACATTTGCTCGCCCCGGGCGAGTGGATTTAACATCGTGGCGAGCTCCTATTGGCCCAAGCAGCACACGTTTGGTACTAGGTGGCGAGTAGATTTTTTTGTGTGGCGAGTAGATTTTTTGGTGATTTGTCAACCACTGTATATATATATATATTTATTTATTTATTAAGGATCTTCTGTGCTAGGGGGGAGAATGCTAAAAAGGTTGGAGGAGATTTTAAACTAGGATGGAGGGGGGAGGGGAATGAAACAGATAATGAACTAAATGGAATAGATGAGGATACAAGGTGGTATGGAGGTAGAATGGGGGAAGTGCAAGTTTGACAAACAGTGAGATACCCATAGTAAATAGAGATAATACTAGAAAACTTCTAAAGACTAAACCAAGTGGGAGCAGAAAGGAAGGAGCAGATAAGATAATAGTACAGACTGAAAAAAAACTTAAATGCATGCTTGCTAATGCAAGAAGCCTGACAGATAAAATGGGGAGCTTGAATTAATAGCTACAAAGGAGCAGTATGATATCATAGGCATTACTGAAACATGGTGGGATGAAACTCATGACTGGACAGTTAATTTAAAGGGGTATTCTCTTTTTCGGAAGGATCGAACAAATAGAAGGGGAGGTGGAGTATGTCTATATGTTAAACCAGATCTAACACCTATTATAAGGGATGATGTCTATGAAGGGAATGATGAAAATGTAGAGACCTTGTGGATAGAAATTAGCAGTGGAGGTAAAAGTATAAAGAAAATGTTTGTGGGAATATGCTATAAACCACCAAATATCTGTGAGATTGAGGAAGCTAAAATACATTTGCAAATGGAGAAGGTATCAAAACTGGGTCATGTTTGCATAATGGGGATTTTAATTATCCAGACATAGACTGGGGCAATGAGATTAGCGTTACAACAAAAGGAAACATGTTTTTGGGGGGTGCTTAAAGATAATTATATGACCCAAATTATTGAGGAACCAACCAGGAGAGGGGCAGTTCTGGATTTGGTCATATCAAACAATGTAGAAGTAATAACAAATATTCAAGTCCTGGAACATTTGGGTAACAGTGATCATAACATGGTCTCATTTGAAATAAATTATCAAAAAACAGATTACTTGGGTTCAACAAAGACTTTAAACTTTAGAAAGGCAGATTTTAATAAACTGAGGTCTAATCTAGTAGTAATACAATGGGATGATGTTTTTGCAGGGAAAAATGTAGAAGATAAATGGGCAGTCTTTAAAACATTGTTAGAAAAGCACACTTATCAGTGTATACAATTGGGTAATAAGTATAAAAGAAATAAGTCAAAACCAATGTGGCTAAATAAACAGGTAGGGGAGGAAATGGACAAGAAGAGGAAGGCATTTAGATTCTTTAAGTCAGAAGGGACAGAGACATCGTATCAGAATTATAAGGAATGTAACAAATATTGCAAAAGGGCAATTAAATTAGCAAAAATGGATAATGAAAAAAGGATTGCAATAGAAAGTAAGGTCACCACCCTAAAAAGTTCTTTAAGTACCTTAATAACAAAAAAATGAGAAAAGAAAATTTAGGACCCTTTCAGTGTGAGATGGGTAGGCAGATAATTGGAGATAAGGAAAAAGCAAAGGTATTAAACAAATTCTTTGCCTCTGTGTTTACCAGGGAAGAATCAAGTTCAATAGTAGCGCCAAAGGAGGAAGCCACAACCTCCATATTAATGACCAATTGGTTAACTAAGGAAGAAGTTCATAAGCGACTTGAAAAAATTAAAGTAAATAAGGCACCTGGCCCCGATGGTATACATCCAAGAGTTCTCAAGGAGTTAAGCTCAGTAATAGCAAAACCATTATATGTAATATTCAAGGACTCCATTTCCACAGGCTCAGTACCACAAGATTGGCGTAAAGCAGATGTGGTGCCTATATTTAAAAAGGGAGCTAGATCACACCTGGGGAATTACAGACCTGTAAGCCTGACTTCAATAGTAGTGAAACTACTTGAAGGTTTAATACGGGATAATATTCAGGAATACCTAATGGAAAACAAAATTATTAGTAATAGTCAGCATGGATTTATGAAGGATAGATCTTGCCAAACTAACCTTATTTGTTTCTTTGAGGAGGTAAGTAGGAATTTAGACCAGGGTAATGCAGTTGATGTGGTCTACTTAGATTTTGCTAAGGCTTTTGATACGGTTTCACACAAGAGGTTGGTGTACAAAATAAAGAAAACTGGACTCAGTAATAATATATGCACCTGGATTGAAAACTGGTTAAAGGACAGACAACAGAGGGTTGTCATAAATGGAACTATTTCAGGTTCGGCTAAAGTCGTGAGTGGAGTACCTCAAGGATCGGTACTGGGACCCCTGCTTTTTAACTTGTCTATTAATGACCTTGGGGTTGGGATCGAGAGCAAAGTCTCCATCTTTGCTGATGATACTAAATTGTGTAAGGTAATAGAATCAGAGCAGGATGTAATTTCTCTTCAGAAGGACTTGGAGAGATTGGAAACGTGGGCAGGTAAATGGCAAATGAGGTTTAATACAGATAAATGTAAGGTTATGCATTTGGGATGCAAGAATAAAAAGGCGACTTACAAATTAAATGGAGATATATTGGGGGAATCCTTGATGGAGAAGGATTTAGGAGTGCTTGTAGACAGCAGGCTTAGCAATAGTGCCCAATGTCATGCAGTAGCTGCAAAGGCAAACAAGATCTTATCTTGCATCAAACGGGCAATGGATGGAAGGGAAGTAAACATAATTATGCCCCTTTACAAAGCATTAGTAAGACCACACCTTGAATATGGAGTACAATTGTGGGCACCAATCCTAAGAAAAGACATTATGGAACTAGAGAGAGTGCAGAGAAGAGCCACCAAATTAATAAAGGGGATTGACATTCTAACTTATGAGGAGAGGCTAGCTAAATTAGATTTATTTACATTAGAAAAGAGGCGTCTAAGAGGGGATATGATAACTATATACAAATATATTCATGGACAATACAAGGAGCTTTCAAAATAACTATTCATCCCACGGGCAGTACAAAGGACTCGGGCCATCCCTTAAGGTTGGAGGAAAGAAAATTTCACCAGCAACAAAGGAAAGGGTTCTTTACAGTAAGGGCAGTTAAAATGTGGAATTCATTACCCATGGAGACTGTGATGGCAGATACAATAGATCTGTTCAAAAAAAGGTTGGACATCTTTATAGATGGGAAAGGTATACAGGGATATACCAAATAAGTATACATGGGAAGGATGTTGATCCAGGGATTAATCCGATTGCCAATTCTTGGAGTCAGGAAGGAATTAATTTTTCCCCTTAATGGGGTTTTTTGTTTGCCTTCCTCTGGATCGATAAGTAAGTATAGATATAGAATAAAGTATCTGTTGTCTAAATTTAGCATAGGTTGAACTTGATGGACGTACGTCTTTTTTCAACAACATCTACTATGTAACTATGTAACTATGTAGAATCATTTGCATAGTTGTTTTTCACTTGGAATTGTTACTTTATTTCACTTGATTAGTTCTTTTTAGGGACTTATTTCTTTACACATATACAGTAGTAATCTTTCTTTTCTTTGGCACACACACCCATATATACTGTAATCTCGGGTTGCCGGAGAGTCACTTACACGGTGACACCAGCAGCATTGAGGTCTTACAGGAACACCCAGTGTGGCGGAGCAAACAATACAACACTATTTTATTATTGGCAAATTGTGAGTGTGCATTTGTCTTGGTTCATGTTATTTAAACTTTGCAATTGGATTTTACACAAGGATCAGGCGCTTTTTCTCTTCTTGTTTTTCTAATATATATATTGTGAGTGTGCATTTGTCTTGGTTCATGTTATTTAACTTTGCAATTGGATTTTACACAAGGATCAGGCGCTTTTTCTCTTCTTGTTTTTCAAGCAGCAGCTCCCCTTGCAGTCTCTCACAGGACTGTCTGTGTATGTGTGCATTCAGATCATCACAGCAGCAGCACAGGAAACTGTCTGTGCTGCCTTGTACATAGTACCTGGTTAATTAGTGCTCAGGTGATGGGGAAGGGAACACATCCTGGAAGGTACTGGGTCCTATGTAACTCCCTTCAAACACCTCCTGCTTGAGCACATCACATATCCCCCCCTTTGCTCAATCATTATCGGGTGAGCACTTGTAAATAGGGAGGTATATACCCAGGACAATGCGTCAGCATTTCCATGCTTGGAGCCTGGCCTGTGTTCAACTGTGAACTGGAACCTCTGGAGACTCATGAACCAGCGAGTTAAACAAGCATATTTTCCATATTTTGCTGCATGTAACAAAATAATATATTAGAGTCTCCAATGTCCATTTGATGGCCAAGACCTCTTTCTCAACTACAGCACATCTCTTCTCATGGAGAGTTAGCTTTTGGATAATATACATGATGGGGTGTTCCTCCATTCCAACTCTTTGTGACATGCCGTGAAGTGGCTGCAGGCTTATAACCTTTTGGCCAAAGGGTTTAACTAAATTACCCCTTTTCATGACCAGATAAGCACTGAGGTATTGCACGATATGTTGTTTCATTTTGTATGATGCGCTGGCCTTTCTGTTTTTGTATGTATATCTTGCCACGCTCATTAGAACTGGTTTTTGACACTAAAATATATGCTGTATATATGATGTGAGAGTGGGTTTTGGTATTCTGGAGGTTGATGAGTTACTGTATGCAATTGTTGTTGCTTGGAGGTGTGGCCCTCCTCCCCATGGTTTTAAGCTCGCCCCTCCCCACTCTCAAATTAGCAGTTTTTATCATGATCCTGTGAATCACAGACCCAGTATGGTCTTTCTCCCTACAGCAGAAAAGAGAGGTACATGAGAATTGTGCCAGGTATTTTTAGGACCTGTAGATTGGGCATGCTGTGAAGTGGCTGCAGGCTAATAACCTTTTGGCCAAAGGGTTTAACTAAATTACCCTTTTTCATGAGCAGATAAGCACTGAGGTATTGGCCTTTCTGTTTTTGTTTGTCTTTGTGACAGGACCGCTCCTATCCCTACATCAGAAGCGTCACACTGAACCTGAAATTCGCTAGTGAAATCCGGGGTGATCAGGATGGGATGGGCACATAAGGCATCCTTTAAGCTTTGGAAAGCCTCCTCCGCCTGGTCAGATCACTTCACCATGACGAACTCTTCCCTCTTGTTCTTGTTACATCGGACAGAAGGGTTGAGAGGGTGGCAATGTCTGGTATAAAGTGACGGTAGTAACTGGCCAGGCCGAGGAAGGCTTTAATCTGTTTCTTAGTCAATGGTCTCGGTCACATCCTAATCGTTTTCAGCTTTGCAACCTGCATTTTCACAAGCCCTCTACCAACTGTATACCCAAAGTACTTGGTCTGTTCTAAACATACGGCACATTTAGTAGGGTTTTCTGTCAGACCAGCTTCCTCCAGTGATTCTAGAACTACCTGTACATTTTTCAGGTGAGAGTTCCAGTCATTACAGTGAATGATCACATCATCCAGGCAGCTCACGGCACAGTCCGTATGGAGTTTTAACACCCAGTCCATCAACCTCTGAAAGGTTGCCGGAGCCCCATGTAAACTGAAGGGTAGGATCTTATATTGGTACAGCCCGCCTGGCGTAGAATTTTTTTTTTTTCTTTAGCGGCCTGTGTTAGTGGTACCTGCCAATACCCCTTAGTCAGGTCGAGGTTGGTTAAGTATCAGGCATCTCCTACCCTATCTATTAGTTCGTCCACCCGGGGCATAGGGTACGTATCAAATTTGGAGACTGCACTTACTTTCCTAAAATCATTGCAGAACCTGATTGAGCCATCCGTTTTAGGAACCAGTACGATAGGACTAAAAAGGCACATTACACTCTCAAGTGTTAGGAGGAGACTGCTCATCACACGGCTCACCACCCCGCCACTTTTGAACGCTCTTCTGGTCTCTGCTCATGGGTTAGTGTCTAGCAAGCCGGTGATAGCGGCTTGCTGCCTCACGTTCTGTCCCCCAGGGATGACGTCACTCGCTCGGCTTCTGTGGATGAGTTGGTAGTGCAGCCTCTCTCCTGCTTCCTCCACTTGCTTCTGTGCTCAAGGATAGGACCGCCCACTCTACGCTTTCACCAAATCACGGCTTCATCAGGAAGCACCATTACCCCCTTGATAATGCACGTCTATGTTCAAGGAATCTGACGCACAGTGCTCTTTTCGTGCGGTCAACATATTGGAGATCGCACAAACAAGATAGTAAATAAACTATATAAGTAGAAAGACAGTTGATTGGACTTTTCAATGTATGAACAGAGTGATTGCTATATGTGACAAGGTATCTGAGACCCAAAGGTGTCTGCACATAGTGGTTGAGTAGATTGTTTAAGTTTAGACTTGGCTAACAGATCCACGTGTTCCACAGCTCTGACCTTATTGAATGCCTCCTGTACCAATTCTGTTCTATAACCCTTCTGTTTGAAATTGTCGATAAGATGACGGGACTGCACCTCAAAGACCTGGTCTGACGAGCAGTTCCTTCTAAGTCTATTGAATTGACTTAGGGGAATATTGCGTAGCCACTTAGAGTGGCGGCTGCTCGTCGCGTGCAAGTAGCTGTTTACCGCCACGTCCTTGAAGTGCTCCTGCGTGTTGATACTAAGATCCAAACTTATCGACAATTCCAAATATATATGCAAGCAACAAAAAAGATCCCAAATGTGAGCACACGGGTTTACCAAAGATAATAATATCAATTTATTAATAGAGCAATAAAAACAAGGGAGAAAGAGTTAAAAGGAGAGGAACTCCTAAACAACTCCTCAAAGGCACATGACTATACTATTCAACCCTGGTAAGAGACAGAATTAAGATATCACACTCTGCTGAAGTCCCCACCTGATAAGGTGACATAGATGGGAGACAAACCACTAATAGTGACTGGAGACAACTAATAATCCTCAGTTAACGAAATGGCCAATGCTCCCTTTTGGGAATCTTTTTTTGATGCTTGCATATTACCTGTATCACTGAAGCACTGCTAGCAATATATCATATTATATTTTCATAGCTAGTTTTTGGGTACCATCTATTTAGGCCTGTATGCGGTATTCTCTGTGTATATATATACAGTTAGGTCCGGAAATAATTGGACACTGATACAAGTTTTGTTATTTCGGCTGTGTACGAAAAAAATTCAAGTTACAGTTAAATAATGAATATGGTCTTAAAGTGCAGTCTATCAGCTTTAATTTGAGGTTATTCACATCCAAATTGGAGGAAGGGTTTAGGAATTATATCTCTTAAATATGTAGCCCCCTCTTTTTCAAGGGACCAACAGTAATTGGACAATTGACTCAAAAGCTGTTTCATGGACAGGTGTGGGCTATTCCTTCATTATTTCATCATCAATTAAGCAGATAAAAGGTCTGGAGTTGATTCCAGGTGTGGCATTCACATTTGGAAGCTGTTGCTGTGAACCCACAGCATGTGGTCAAAGGAGCTCTCAATGCAAGTGAAACCGAGCATCCTTAGGCTGCAAAAAAAAAGAAAATCCATCAGAGAGATAGCAGGAACATTAGGAGTGGCCAAATCAACAGTTTTGTACATTCTGAGAAAAAAGAACCCACTGGTGAGCTCTGCAACACAAAAAGGCCTGGACGTCCACGGAAGACATCAGTGGTGGATGATCGTAGGATCCTTTCCATGGTATAGAAAAAACCCTTAACAACATCAAGCCAAGTGAAGAACACTCTCCAGGAGGTAGGCATATCATTATCCAAGTCTACCATAAAGAGAATACTTCACAAGAGCAAATACAAAGGGTTCACCACAAGGTGCAAACAATTCTTAAGCACTAAGAATAGAAAGGCCAGATTAGACTTTGCCAAACAATATTTAAAAAAGCCAGCCCTGTTCTGGAACAGCATTCTTTGGACAGATGACTAAGGTCAACATATACCAGAATGATGGGAAGAAAAAAGTATGGAGAAGGCTTGGAACCGCTCATGATCCGAAGCATACCACATCATCTGTAAAACACGGTGGAGGCAGTGTGATGGCATGGACATGCATGGCTTACCATGGCACTGGGTCACTAGTGTTTATTGATGATGTGGCAGAATACAGAAGCAGCTGGATGAATTCTGAAGTGTATAGGGATATATTGTCTGCTCAGATTCAGCCGAATTCAGCCAAGTTGATTGGACGGCGCTTTACTTTATACTGTAGATGGACAATGACCCAAAACATACTGAGAAAGCAACCCAGGAGTTTTTTAAGGCAAAGAAGTGGAATATTCTGCAATAGCCGAGTTATCACCTGATCTCAACCCGATCGAGCATGCATTTCACTTGCTGAAGACAAAACTTAAGGCAGAAAGACCCACGAACAAACAACAACTGAAGACAGCTGCAGTAAAGGCCTGGCAAAGCATCACAAACGAGGAAACAGGGTTTGGTGATGTCCATGCATTCTAGACTTCATGCAATCATTGCCTGCAAAGGATTCTCGACAAAGTATAAAAAATTAACATTTTATTTATGATTGTCTTAATTTGTCCAATTACATTTGTGCCCCTGAAATAAGGGGACTGTGTATGAAAATGGTTGCAATTCCTAAAGGTTTATACAATATTTTTGTTCAACCCCTTGAATTAAAGCTGAAAGTCTGCACTTCTATTGCATCTCGGATGTTTCATTTCAAATCCATTGTGGTGGCGTACAGAGCCAAAATTATGATAATTGTGTCAGTGTCCAATTATTTCCAGACCAACTGTACACACACACACACACACACACACACACACACACACACACACACACACACACACACACACACACACACACACACACACACACACACACACACACACACACACACACATAGAAACAAATTTCAGCTTAGCTTCCACTCAATGCTCTAAAAAACATCAACAGGTGCCAGTCTCTAATAATAATAATAGAACAACATTACCATTCTCACGTCCGGTAAAGGAAGACTGCACTCAGATCAGTATAGGCAAAAAAGTCTGTATTAGGCATTAATACAAAATTAACAGGCCACCCAATCCGATGTTTCGGTTCCGGAGTGGAACCTTCCTCAAAGGGGGTGCAAAGACAGACTGACACACAGACATATATATATATATACCCTCACCACATTTGACCAAACACCTGTGCTCAATTATTTTTTCTGTCACGGTATGTTTTAATTATGTTTCATAATTAACAACTTGGTAGTGGGCACTTGTGTAGGTACATTAGTTGGTCTGTTTACATATCTCCCTGTACATCTGGCTGTGCTGCATGCTGTGCATTAATAGACACCTTAGACCTCTCACCATGGCATCATGGATGCCTTTGGGAATATGCAGGGTTAATAGTTCTTAGCCTCATTAGATCCCCCCCCCTCCCCCTCCAAGATGGTGGCTATACAGCCTGAGCACCGGATGTCATACTCCTATGGGTGTAGCAGTCAACAGGTAATTGAGCACAGGTGTTTGGTCACATGTGGTGAGGTTATATATATATGTCTGTGTGTCAGTCTGTCTTTGCACCCCCCTTGAGAAAGGTTCCACTCCGGAACCGAAACGTCGGATTGGGCAACCTGTTCATTTTGTTTTGATGCCTAATACAGACTTTTTTGCCTATACTGATCTGAGTGCAGTCTTCCTTTACCAGACGTGAGAATGGTAATGTTGATATATATATATATATATATATATATATATATATATATATATATATATATATATATATATATATATATATATATATGTATATATATATATATACACACACACTTATACACACACACACACACACATATACATACACACATACAGTATACACAGATATATACACACACACATAGAGCCTCTGATATTCTGATGTTGCATCCAATAACATTTCCCTTAATCTGTTTATTTGTGGGCTGTATGACAGATTAACACAATTTAACATTCAAAGGATAGAAATCAATCTATTTTATAACCTACTAGCCAGATTTGTCATTGTATAATCCTGGTACACTGTATTCAGTGGGAAAAAAAGTGACAATGAAAGGATTCATTCGGAATCTATGTACTGCACCGACACACTTTATTCGAGCAAATACCCGGTTTGTACCTGGCAGATACCTGGAATGCGCCGCTCCTCACCTCTGACAAGCCCCGTTGCATTTGCCTTCCCAGCCTGGGTTCATGCCTGGCTGATGGGCGGCTGATCTGTTAAATGATAATGATTAGGATTTAATAGGCTGCAATGCTTCGCGTGTCTACCAGATGGCATAAATTCATGAATTGTAATGCAGTATATATATATGTACTGTGCAGTATTGCAGCCAACGGGAATAAAATGCTTCAATCCCTGCCGGAAAATAACTCAATGCACTCTGGCAGAAAACAGTCACAAACCTCAATACACCCGGGTATACCGAATTCGTGGGACTAGCCGAGCTCGAATAAAGTGTGTCGCCAGTGTAGCATTGTGTAGCTATGGATTAGTATTTCAAATCAGCAGTTTTCCTTAAAAAATAAAAACTTTATACTTCCCAAACAGTGTATAAATCAATTTTGTGCCACGCGAAGAAATTATTAAATTATTAAAGTATTAATGTCATGTAATTCAAATAAAAAACAAAGATAACATTTACAAAAATACACAACATTTATGTATTAAACATATGTGACGTCTATAATTTAATGAAATGTGTGAAAAACATGTACAGGTTTGCTACCAGAAAAATGTGCAGGACCTCACATAACCAAAAAGCAAGTTTTTCTTAAATGTAATTAACAAAAAGAATTTTCAGAATTTTCGCCGGCGGTGCGATTCACTAAGGCCCTGAGCCCATTTCCTATCGGACGCGCCCAAAACTGGCTTATCGTGCGTGCAAGGTTTTTTCCCTCTGCTAGCGCACTGAAACTTCACGTACGCTAGATGATAGAAAAAATAAGCCGCCTGTAACATTTGCATGGAGATACTGCATCTCCATGCAATGCTGTTACAGGCGATCGTACACAAAATAAATACATTTTAATAATAGTGTACATGAGCAGGGAGTCTCTGGAGCTGAACTGCATTGGTTTCAGGTCCGGGGACACCCTACTTCAGGAGATACAGGCCCCGTTATGGGGTGCCGGTACCCACGATGAAAGCCATCTTCATCCTCATCTTCATTCTGCCCATGTCCCTCCGGTGCTGCAAAACCTACAAAACAATCAAAATAGACAGTGTAATGTCCCCTAACCCCTTAATCACCTTAGCGGTCATTAACCGCTATAGTCATTAAGGGGTTAACCCACCCTGCCCCATGTCATTTGTACAGTGGTGTTATAAACCAGCAGCACATTGCATCTTACAATTAATCCAGCAGCACTTTTAAAAATAAATGATATCTCCTCTCCCAACAAACCAGCAGCTAGACTAATAAATATCAAATGTCAAACAATTGCATTTGACTGTGTACATGATGCAAATAATCTGTGCATCATATAACACTATGCAAAATCAATTTCAAAATAAAATAAACCATGAACAACAACATACAATGCCATACACAAAATCAAATAGAAATTAAGCAAGTAAACATAAATAAATTTACCATCAATAAATTAATCAATTTCCTAAATCAATTACAATCCAATCCAAATCAATTATACAATTCACTATTCAATTCCTAAATCCAAACCATTGAGAAAATAATTCTACTTCAAAGTAACCACCATCATACAAATCGAACTACCAGAAATAAGCCATTATTAAAAAGCAAGCCCCTGAAATATACTACTGCAAAGAACATTACAAATTACATGTAACTAAATAAAAATTAAATTACACACACAACAATGTAGAAATCAAGCAGCTAAATACATGAAAAAAACATAAACATTAGCAAATCAATCATTTATTATCCCTGTATGTCTATCCATATATATACACATTACATACAGGGGCAATAAAAGAGCATAAAAAACAATGCATTTCCATAAAAAAAAACACATACAATACACCTATTCAGTGTCCCTGAATGTATGTATATCCATAGGGACATAGATCAATTCAGGGGCATTAAATGGAAAAAAAAAAAACCACATGACTAAAAAATAAAAAAAACCTGTAAAAGTAAAATAATATACTTTTCTTTTGTTTACTTACCATTAGATGGCCCACTCACCGAAATCCAGGAAACCCGGAAGCTCTCGAACCAATCCATAGGTAACCATAAAATAAAAAACCATTACAATCCACGTCTGTTTCTTCTTTCTTCTATTTGTAATCCTTTCCGTCAGTCTTGGGGTCTTCTTTTCTACTTTGGGGTCTTCTTCCGTCTTCTTCCATCTTCTTACGCCACGCCCTTCTTCTCTTCTTAGGAGGGGAGGTCTTCCCTCCTCGGCGTCTGGCTTCAAAATGAGACGACATAGGCTTTTATAGGCCAATGACGTCAAATTTTCGTCAAATGGTTCCCACGGCCCTAATTGGGCTGTGAAAACCATGTGATTTGGGGAAAAAAATAATTGATGACGTCATTTAAAGGCAATGACGCCAGTCAATCAGAATGGCTGAGCTTCATTTGCCTTTAAGTTGACGTCATCTAAAGAAAGATGGCCACCGACACATGGTACGGTAGCCAATCAGAGCGTGGGAACTCAATCCCAACTCTGATTGGCTCTAGTAGACCATGTGACAGAGGCTTTGCTTCAGCCAATCAGAGTTGGGATTGAGTTCCCACGCTCTGATTGGCTACCGTACCATGTGTCAACGGCCATCTTTCTTTAGATGAGGTCAACTTAAAGACAATTGAAGCTCAGCCATTCTGATTGGCTGGCTTCATTCCCTTTAAATGACGTCATCAATTTTTTTTTTTTTTTTTTACAAATTCACATGGTTTTCACGGCCCAATCAGGGCCGTGGGAACCATTTCATGAAAATGTGACGTCATAGGCCTATAAAAGCCTATGTTGTCTCATTTTTAAGCCAGACGCAGAGGAGGACGGACCTCCAACCGATAGAAGAGGACCAGGGCGTGGAGCTAGAAGAGAAGAAGACCCGGAAGAAGACAGAAGAAAGAAGAATACAGAATACAGATGAAGACCCCCTTTGACGAAATGGATTACAAATCGAAGAAAGAAGACACCGTTGTGGAATGTAAGGGTTTATTATTTTATGGTTACCTTTGGATTGGTTCGAGTGCTTCCGGGTCCCCTGGATTTCGCTGTGTCGGCCATCTAATGGTAAGTTAACCAAAGGAAAGGTATATTATTTTACTTTTCGCCCCCCTCTCTCTGGTCTCCCCCCGTCTCCCCTCTCTCTGGTCTCCCTCCGTCTCCCCTCTTTCTGGTCTCCCCCCGTCTCCCCTCTTTCTGGTCTCCCCCCGTCTTTCCTCTTTCTGGTCTCCCCCCGTCTCCCCTCTCTCTGGTCTCCCCCCTCTCTCTGGTCTCCCCCGTCTCCCCTCTCTCTGGTCTCCCCCGTCTCCCCTTTCACTGGTCTCCCCTGTCTCTCTGGTCTCCCCCCTCTCTCTGGTCTCCCCCGTCTCCCCTCTCTCTGGTCTCCCCCGTCTCCCCTCTCTCTGGTCTCCCCTCTCTCTCTGGTCTCCCCCCTCTCTGGTCTCCCCTCTCTCTGGTCTTCCCCGTCTCCCCTCTCTCTGGTCTCTTTTTCCCCTCTCTCTTTCTCTCTCCTCTCTTTCTCTCCCCCCTCTGTCTCCTTCTCTCTCCTGTCTCTTTCTCTCTCTCCCTCCTCTGTCTCTTTTTCTCTCTCCCTCCTCTGTCTCTTTTTCCCACTCCCTCCTCTGTCTCTTTTCCTCTCTCCCTCCTCTGTCTCTTTTTTCTCTCTTTCGCTCTCTCCTCTCTCTCTTTCTCTCTCTCCTCTCTCTCTCTCTCCTCTCTCTCTCTTTCTCCTTTCTTTCCTCTCTCCTCTCTCTCTCTTCCTCTCTCTCCCTCTCTTCCTCTCTCTCCCTCTCTTCCTCTCTCTCCCTCTCTCCCCCTCTCTCTCCCTCTCTCTTCCTCTCTCTCCCTCTCTTCCTCTCTCTCCCTCTCTCCATCTCTCTTCCTCTCTCTTCCTCTCTCTCCCCTCTCTCTCTCTCTCTCTCTCTCTCTCTCTCTCTCTCTCTCTCTCTCTCTCTCTCTCTCTCTCTCTCTCTCTTCCTCTCTCTCACTCTTCCTCTCTCTCTCTCTCTCTCTCTCTCTCTCTCTCTCTCTCTCTCTCTCTCTCTCTCTCTCTCTCTCTCTCTCTCTCTCTCTCTCTCTCTCTCTCTCTCCCTCTCTCCCTCCCTCTCTCCCTCCCTCTCCCTCTCTCTCCCTCTCTCTTCCTCTCTCTTCCTCTCCCTCCCTCTCTTTCTCTCCCTCTCTTCCTCTCCCTCCCTCTCTTCCTCTCCCTCTCTTCCTCTCTCTCCCCCTCTCTGTATCTGAATATCTTATTTACCCTATATATCTTAACTGTCCTATACTACACCAAAATAACTTATACTGCTTTCTTCCAGATCTGATTCAAGCTTCACACGGAAGACATCGGAACCCCCCCTAACCCAGAAGACAGGTAGGGAACACATGCCCTCCAACTTATAACATTGCGGGAATGAGGGTACCTGGACATTGAGGGACTGCGGATCAGGTAAGATCCCAGGCGGGATTGCTGCTTTAGATATTGTGAAGCGGGGACGTCCAGACACTGGTTAAGGGGTTCAGGAAACTAGTCATTCACCTGTGGCTTTTATTTCTATATCCGACATTTACACACTTACACACACACGTAACAAGGACTAATTGTAGTATAATGTAATAAAAACATTTGTCAAAAACGAATGTTGTTCTGACTAGGAATTTATTAAATGTATTTTATTTATATATTTTATTTTAAAGCGGGGTTGGGGCGGGACTAGGGGCGGGGTTGGGGGCGGGTTGGGGGCGGGGTTGGGGGCGGGACTAGGTGGCAAGTAGATTTTTTGGGTGAAGGGTTGCAGGGTGGGTTAACCCCTTAATTACTATAGCGGTTATTATCTGCTAGGGTGATTAAGGGGTTAACTGGCCTTTGAAAATATTTGCAATGGTTTTTTTTGCCAACGGAGGACCTTTGATGACTGGACTGCCCATCTCATTGCCAGGGGGTAAGTAGAACTGTATTTATTTACTTTATTTATGCTGTTTTATGTGTTTCATAATGGTTAAATAATCTATTATCCATATCTGGATAATAGTTATTTTGCCCAATTTCACTGTACTGTGTGTGTGTGTGTGGGGGGGGGGGGGGGGGGGTATTTATGTATTTAAATGTATAGGACAGGTTTATTTTTTTTACATACAGGGTTGGTTCCTTAGGTCTGCGGGGACCTCTGGGGACCACCTGGTCTCCTCTGAGTTTCCATGGATACCAGGCTGGTGGGGACACCACAGACCCTTAGGGACCACCCGAGGGCCACCTGACCCCTCTGGGAACCACCCGAGGCCCGTCAGACACCTGTGGGTCTGACCCGGGGCCCCCCAGACACCCGCGGGCCTACCCGTGGAGACCCCATTGTGGCCCACGGTGACCCTCGGAGACCACCTGGTGGACCACGGTGCCAGGCGGGGACCACACGTAGGCCTCCAGACCCTGTTTGAAACCTTGTGCTGGGCTACTGTGAGGCTTACGGACACCCGTCAGGTCCACCGGGGACTCCCGTGGGCTGGGGTATTAACCCTGTATGTAAAAGAATAAATCAGGTATTTATGGGGGGCACAGGGGGTGGGTTATGTAGTGTTTATTTAATAGAGTGATGTTTATTGTGGTTAACAGGGTTGGGGAAAATGGGTATTGTCCCCAAGCCAGGCTGGGTATTCCTCCTTGTGGGTAGTGGGTGATTAGGCCTCACGGGGCGGGTAGTGGAGGAGGGTGTATAGGCCTCCTGAGTGGTGGGTGAGGGTGGGTTAACCCTTAATGACTATGACGGTTAATAACCGCTAAAGTGATTAAGGGGTTAGGGGAAATTACATTGGCTATTTTGATTGTTTTGTATGTTTTGCAGCTTAGGAGTGGACATGGGCAGGATGAAGATGAGGATGAAGATGGCCTTCTTCGTGGGTGCCTGGAAAAGGTAAGTGTAAAGTGTATTTACTGTATTTTTTGTGATTTATATGTATTTTAAATGGACAAATGCATTATTATCCATATGTGGATAATAGTAATTGTGCCCATTACTGTATTGTATGTATTAGGGGGTGGGGGAGCGGGGTGTATAAGTTAGAAATATTGTTTATTTTTTTGGAGGCACAACATTGGTACCACAAGCCCGCAAGGACTCCGGGACTCCCGCGGGGACCCCCACTTGGTCAGCCGGGGACACCCGCGGGACCCCCGGACCCGTGGGGTCAGCCGGCACCCCCACGGGGTCAGCCAGGGACACCCGCTGGCCTTTTGTATGGGTGTTGCGCCTGCAAAAATGTAAACAAAGAAATTTTTCAAGGTCCAGCTTTTTTTATCACCTGCCTTTAGCTGGTGAGCTTTATTTAGCGCAACTTTCGCGTACGATAAGTTTGCATAGCTTAGTATATCACGCAGAAGGGCAGGATTCAGCGCAAACAGCTGATCGTACGAGAAAAGTTGGACTTTGAAAAATTTCCTGAAAAAAGTCAGTTTTAGAGCGCAAAGTGCCTGTTTGTGCGGCTCTGTGAATCGCGCTCGGCGGAACATCACGTTCTAAGAGCACTTTGCGCTCTTAAAACGACTTATCACAGCTTAGTGCATAGCCCCCTTTGTGCCTTTTTCAAACAATTGCAGCTTTTGTATAAAAATGGTCAAATCTATGCAAAATTAGCCAAATACAATTGTTTACCTTCACCATCTCAGCTATATTGTTACATCCCTCAAGCAGAAAAGAAAATTGTACTGCATTGAACAAGCGGTCCTCAATTATCCGCCGGAATCCGCCCCGCAAACCACCGTCAGATAGCAGACCGTCGTATTACAGATCCAATGTTAATTCACGGAGGTGTCAAATCAGTTCTTACTTTGAGATCAGGAAATAAGACACGTTTTTCTATATTTTAACATTTATAGATAGATATTAAAAAACAAACGCAATAAGCATTAAAAGATGGAAAATGTCAATATATTAAAAATAATCAATTACAATTTTTTTTGGAGTTATATGTTTTGTATTGCTGTATTAACAAAACATAAACTATTATTTGATAGCTTTAGTATCTCATCGAGATTCTTCCACAAAGGAAAAACAAAATGTCAGTATATAAAGTACGTACAGTATATACATATTTTTTAAACTAAAGTACAGCATAATCCCACGCAAAACATATTATAACAGGACATGGATTTCTTCATCTCATTTTCTCATTTGACCATTAGCTGTTCCAGATCTAAAACAAAAAGTGAAAACATAGCAGTGCACCAATTGTAGTGTGATTGAATATATATATATATATATATATATATATATATATATATATATATATATATATAAGATATATATATATATACATATATGTGTATATATATATATATATATATATATATATATATGTATGTATATATATATATATATATATATATATATATATATATATATATATATATATATATAAAGCCACCAGAATACCATGAAGTGATCTCCTTGAATACAAACAGGAGACAAGCGACAGGGTACCTTTGGTGGTCATATATAACCCACACCTAGGAGCCCTATGCAAGATCGCCAGGGAACTACAACCCATCCTCCAGGAAGATACAAGACTGCAACAGGTCTTCCCTGTAGCACCCTTATTATCATACAGACAACCTCATAATCTCACAAATATTATGGTGAGGAGTAAAGTATTCAACAGTACAACTGATTGCGGGACGAAACCATGCCAGGACCCAAGATGCAAAACCTGCCCAATGCTCTACACAGCGGACACAATACAAATACCACACAGGAATCGGGAATACAAAATCAGAGGAAGCTTCACCTGTTCCTCCAGCAATGTCGTGTACCTCATCATGTGCATGAAATGCCCAGGAGGCTGCTACTACATAGGTGAGACGGGGCAGGTGCTAAACAAGAGAATGAACCTGCATCGCCACAGCATCACACGCAGACCAAGAGACAGTCCTGTCGCGAACATTTCTCTGACTCTGGCCATAAGATGAATGATCTGAGGGTTGCCATACTCAAAGGTAATCTTAAAACACCGAAAGAGAGATGGTTGCATGAATACAAATTTATGCAACTGTTCTGGACACTTAACGGTGGTCTAAACAGAGATCGAAATTTTATGAGTCATTACTGACACAAGTGAACTCTCTCCCCATGAACGCTTAAGACCATGTCTGTACATACTGTGCTATATGTATGCACACACAGCTGTCTCTTACACATACCAATACTCCTTGTTTTTCCATCCCTATACACCAATAGGGATCACATAGTATCCACACACACTTTTAGTTATGCTACCATCTCTCACATTTCCACACCTACCCACGCCATTTATATTAACTCCCACTCCACACACCCCCATTGTAAAGCACTGTATACACTGTGGGCTCTCCATTCATTTATATTCACACAGATATACACACACACACACTCTCTTACATTACTTTCTTTCAGGAACCATTTAACACCTCTAGCCATAGATCTCATCCACACCGGGGGAAGGACAAGCACAGATAACATTCCAAGAGACACTGTTTTTAAGTATACCCTTTGCTTGCTTCATTCATTTTAACATAGCCGGAAGAAGAGATCAGTGTATCTCGAAAGCTCGCACAAATAAAAGCATTTCGTTAGCCACAGAACGGTATCATCTATTTATTTTTTGATTATTGAAGCTCGGCTAACACGTTACTGATACATATATGTGTGTGTGTGTGTGTGTGTGTGTGTGTGTGTGTGTGTGTGTGTGTGTGTGTGTGTGTGTGTGTGTGTGTGTGTGTGTGTGTGTGTGTGTGTGGTGATCAAGAAAATATGAAGTGTCTGTGCTGACCCAAACAACATAGTGAGGACAGAAACACAGTATATACTCTTAGATAGGAGTTAATAAAGTGCAAATACATATATGGATCTCAAAGGACCAGTGCTATTTATATATTTATATATATATATAATCAAAAAATAAATAGATGATACCGTTCTGTGGCTAACGAAATGCTTTTATTTGTGCGAGCTTTCGAGATACACTGATCTCGAAAGTTCGCACAAATAAAAGCATTTCGTTAGCCACAGAACGGTATCATCTATTTATTTTTTGATTATTGAAGCTCGGCTAACACGGTACTGATACCTCTACATGTATACAGTATATATATATATATATATATATATAGCCAATGGTCGACAAAACACCCAAAAATCTACTCACCGAACCAAAAAATCTACTCGCCACCTAGCCCGCCCCACGCCCCACACCCCACTTTTATAAAATGGAATACATTCCTAATAAGAATTGTGTGTGTGTGACTAGTCTGGGTGACTGACTGACTGGGTGGTTGACTGACTGACTTGGGTGACTGACTGACTGGGTGACTGACTGACTGCCTGGGTGGGTGGCTGACTGACTGCCTAGGTGGGTGACTGACTGGGTGGGTGACTGACTGGGTGGGTGACTGACTGGGTGGGTGACCGACTGGGTGGGTGACTGACTGGGTGGGTGACTGACTGGGTGGGTGACTGGGTGTGTGACTGACTGACTGACTAACTGGGTGGGTGACTGACTGACTGGGTGGGTGGGTGGGTGACTGACTGGGTGGGTGACTGACTGGATGGGTGACTGACTGTGTGGGTGACTGACTGACTGGGTGACTGACTGGGTGGGTGACTGACTAACTGGGTGGGTGACTGACTGACTGGGTGGATGACTGACTGGGTGGGTGACTGACTGGGTGGGTGGGTGACTGACTGGGTGGGTGGGTGAGTGACTGACTTTACTGACTGGCTGGAGAGGGGAGCAGTGGATGTGGAGGGGGGGCAGTGGATGTGGAGGGTGGGCAGTGCATGTGGAGGGGGTGGCAGTGCATGTGAAGGGGGACAGTGCATTTGGAGGGGGCAGTGCATGTGGAGGTGGGCAGTGCATGTGGAGGGGGGGCAGTGCATGTGGAGGGGGGCAGTGCATGTGGAGGGGGGGCAGTGCATGTGGAGTGGGGGGCAGTGTATGTGGAGGGGGTGGCAGTGTATGTGGAGGTGATTAGTGGATATGGAGGGGGGGCAGTGGATGTGGAGGTGGGCAGTGGATGTGGAGGGGCAGTGGATGTGGAGGGGAGGCAGTGGATGTGGAGGGGGGGCAGTGGATGTGGAGGGGGGGGGGCGTGGATGTGGAGGGGGGCAGTGGATGTGGAGGGGGAAGTGGAGGGGGCACAGTGAAGGGGGGCAGTGGATGTGGAGGGGGCAGTGGATGGGGAGGGGGCAGTGGAGGGGGGACAGTGGAGGGGGCAGTGGATATGGAGGGGGGCAGTAGAGGGGGGGCAGTGGATATGGAAGGGGGGCAGTGGATGTGGGGGGCAGTGGTTGTGGAGGGGGGCAGTGGAGGGGGGCAGTGGATGTGGAGGGGGAAGTGGAGGTAGGGCAGTGGATGTGGAGGGAGGCAGTGGATGTGGAGTTGGGGCAGTGGATGTGGCGGGGGCAGTGGAGGGGGAGCAGTGGATGTGGAAGGGGGGACAGTGGATGTGGAAGGGTGGGCAGTGGATGTGGAGGGGTGAAGTGGATGTGGAGGCAGTGGATGTGGAAGGGGGGCAGTGGATGTGGAGGGGGGGCAGTGGATGTGGAGGGGGGAAGTGGATGTGGAGGGGTCAGTGGATGTGTAAGGGGGGGCAGTGGATGTGGAGGGGGGGCAGTGGATGTGGAAGGGGGACGGTGGGGGGGTGGGCAGTGGATGTGGAAGGGGGGCGGTGGGGGGGTGGGCAGTGCATGTGGAAGGGTGCAGTGGAGGGAGGGCAGTGGAGGGGGGCAGTGGATGTGGAGAGGGGCAGTGGATGTGGAGGGGGGCAGTGGATGTGGAGGGGGGCAGTGGATGTGGATGGGAGGGCAGTGGATGTGGATGGGGGGGCAGTGGATGTGGAGGGGGGCAGTGGATGTGGATGGGTGCAGTGGAGGGAGGGCAATGGATGGGGGCAGTGGATGTGGAGGGGGCAGTGGATGTGGAGGGGGGCAGTGGATGTGGAGGGGGCAGTATATGTGGAGGGGGGGCAGTAGATGTGGAGGGGGGGCAGTGGATGTGGAGGGGGGGCAGTGGATGTGGAGGGGGCAGTGGATGTGGAGAGGGGCAGTGGATGTGGAGGGGGGGCAGTGGATGTGGAGGGAGGCAGTGGATGTGGAGTTGGGGCAGTGGATGTGGCGGGGGCAGTGGAGGGGGAGCAGTGGATGTGGAAGGGGGGACAGTGGATGTGGAAGGGTGGGCAGTGGATGTGGAGGGGTGAAGTGGATGTGGAAGGGGGGGCAGTGGATGTGGAAGGGGGCAGTGGATGTGTAAGGGGGGGCAGTGGATGTGGAGGGGGGGCAGTGGATGTGGAAGGGGGACGGTGGGGGGGTGGGCAGTGGATGTGGAAGGGGGGCGGTGGGGGGGTGGGCAGTGCATGTGGAAGGGTGCAGTGGAGGGAGGGCAGTGGAGGGGGGCAGTGGATGTGGAGAGGGGCAGTGGATGTGGAGGGGGGCAGTGGATGTGGAGGGGGGCAGTGGATGTGGATGGGGGGGCAGTGGATGTGGATGGGGGGGCAGTGGATGTGGAGGGGGGCAGTGGATGTGGATGGGTGCAGTGGAGGGAGGGCAATGGATGGGGGCAGTGGATGTGGAGGGGGCAGTGGATGTGGAGGGGGGCAGTGGATGTGGAGGGGGCAGTATATGTGGAGGGGGGGCAGTAGATGTGGAGGGGGGGCAGTGGATGTGGAGGGGGGGCAGTGGATGTGGAGGGGGCAGTGGATGTGGAGAGGGGCAGTGGATGTGGAGGGGGGGCAGTGGATGTGGAGGGAGGCAGTGGATGTGGAGTTGGGGCAGTGGATGTGGCGGGGGCAGTGGAGGGGGAGCAGTGGATGTGGAAGGGGGGACAGTGGATGTGGAAGGGTGGGCAGTGGATGTGGAGGGGTGAAGTGGATGTGGAAGGGGGGGCAGTGGATGTGGAAGGGGGCAGTGGATGTGGAGGGGGGGCAGTGGATGTGGAGGGGGGAAGTGGATGTGGAGGGGTCAGTGGATGTGTAAGGGGGGGCAGTGGATGTGGAAGGGGGACGGTGGGGGGGTGGGCAGTGGATGTGGAAGGGGGGCGGTGGGGGGGTGGGCAGTGGATGTGGAAGGGGGGCGGTGGGGGGGTGGGCAGTGCATGTGGAAGGGTGCAGTGGAGGGAGGGCAGTGGAGGGTGGCAGTGGATGTGGAGAGGGGCAGTGGATGTGGAGGGGGGCAGTGGATGTGGAGGGGGGCAGTGGATGTGGATGGGGGGGCAGTGGATGTGGAGGGGGGCAGTGGATGTGGAGGGGGGCAGTGGAGGGAGGGCAATGGAGGGGGGCAGTGGATGTGGAGGGGGCAGTATATGTGGAGGGGGGGCAGTAGATGTGGAGGGGGGGCAGTGGATGTGGAGGGGGGGCAGTGGATATGGAGGGGGCAGTGGATGTGGAGAGGGGCAGTGGATGTGGAGGGGGGGCAGTGGATGTGGAGGGGGGCAGTGGATGTGGAGGGGGGCAGTGGATGTGGAGGGGGGCAGTGGATGTGGAGGGGAAAGTGGAGGGGGCACAGTGAAGGGGGGCAGTGGATGTGGAGGGGGCAGTGGATGGGGAGGGGGCAGTGGATGGGGAGAGGGCAGTGGAGGGGGGACAGTGGAGGGGGGCAGTGGAGGGGGAAGTGGATGTGGAGGGGGGCACATCAGGAATTGATTTATTAGTTTCTTAATTACTAAAGGATTGGCTTTTGAACATGGATTGTAATATGTCCATTATAGTAGTCATGTTCATAAATGGTTAGTTATTACTGTGTGTTTATTCTAAATTTTTACCATTTTGTCTACAATTATGAGTGATAGTATAAAAGGGAAGAGCAGTGAAAACAGCACTAATGCAGTGAATAAAAATAGATGACACTATAAGTGACACACATACAGTAAGTACACTTTAAACTTAAAGTGGTGGCTGCCTAGGCAAAAAAGGTGTACACAAACCAATACAAAAAGTAAAAAACAGAAAAGCCGGCGCCTCAAAAATGGAAAAGATAAAACTGACCACAGCTTCCAAGAGTCAAATTGCCCCTGACGAAGTGACTAACGTCACGAAACGCGTAGGGTGGTCTTTTTGCTCTGGCTTGGACGTGCATCATCCTCTCCTGTCTGTGCACTGCTGTTTCCTGACTGCTCTTCAGCTCCCAGAGCCTCACTGTTCTCTCGAGCGCTTCCCCTGTCCTCGCGCTGTGGTGTGATGTCACCGACACACCGCGCGACCTGCGGGCTTGTGCGTCCGGTGTCGGCAACTCCACTAACAGCGTGTAGCGCTGGTCCCCCCTCGGGGAACCTCTCACCCACCTGGAAGGTCTGTGTGAGTGGCTACAGCGGTCGCCCTTGAAGTGTGGACTCTTGGAAGCTGTGCTGCTGTGCTCCATCTCTGCAGAAGCTCTGGTCTGGATTCAAAGACAGTTGCTATGGGTTTTTATTCTTCAGCTCTGCTGTAAGTAGGATTTTAATTTTACTCCTATGGATGATTCAACTTATTAGTGTCTTTAGCCCTACATTCATGTGTCTGTTGTTTTATTAATATTTTATTTAATTGCATTACATTTTTGATTATCTCTTTGCCAATCTTTTCAGTATTTGTTTGTATATATTGGTCTTGTTTAGTTGCACTATGATCTTTTTCTTTTGTCTTTTTCGTTTTTGTTTTTTATGTTTGTTTGTCTGTCTATGAGACTTCACTGAAGATTCCCCTCGGGACTCTATTCCATATACCCTTGGACTCTATTTGGTCAGTTTTATGTTTTCCATTTTGGAGGCGCCGGCTTTTCTGTTTTTTAATGAGTGATAGTATGCTATCAATTATATAATTGAGTTTTTGGTAAAATTATATATATCAGGATAGGCAAATATGAATTGATACAGTATCATTGTCTAAGTGATTTAAATTGATATTTTGAGATATGATGAATAGCCATACATTGAGTGCTAGTGAATATAGCGCTGTTTAATGTAAGTACCGCCTAGTGGACATTTTATACATTTCTTAATTACTATATAGTCAAGACTATGGGGCCTATGCAGAGAGCAGCGAATTTTCGAAATTCGCCATTTTTTGGAGATAATCGCGCAGAAAACAGCAGAAAATGGAGATTTCCGAAAAACGCGCCAATTTTTCTTTTCTATTTGTAAAACTCGCCTCGCGGCTGGCGAGAACCGCAATCTCGCCAGTTTAAAAAATATCCGTATGCAGAGAGGCGCGAACGGCATCTAGCGGCTGTTCGCGCCAATAAAATGGCGCGATTGTCTCCGTTTTGCCTCGCCAAAAAAAACTGCCGCTCGCGGCCATTGCAAAGGGAAAAAAAAAGGCGCGAATTTGTTTTAACACATTTCTGAAGCGCGCATCTCGCCAATTTAAACTCGCCACACGCATCCATGTTAAACATAGCAGAATTCGCACTTTTCTGCATATGGAGATTAAAACTCTCCAAAAAAGCTACTTTTTAATAAATTCGCCAATTTTAAAATTCGCTGCTCTCTGCATAGGCCCCTATGTGTTAATTCTAATAATGTACTATTTCTGTCTACAATTATGAATGATAGTATGCCATCTATGACATAATTGAGTTTTTGTTAAGAAATTGTGTGTATAGTAGGATAGGCTAGTATGAATTGATACAGCATTATTGTTCAAGTGATCTATATTGATATTTTGATATAATGAATAGCCAGCCATACATTGAGTGCTATTAAGTAGAGCACTGTTTATTGTAAATACCGCCTAATGGACATTTTAATTGAAGTCATCTGTATGGACAAAAAAAGGACGGGGATCCCACTACTGTACATCGGAATACTCCTGACGAAGCGGTCAGGTGTCTGTGAAACGCGTAGGGTCTAGTGCGATGTGCTGATGTGAACCAGATTGGATGAGCAAGCTGATCGCATTGCACCTTGAGCTGGGGAGAATAGAGGAGATCAGAAAGGATCCTGTCTGAACTGCAGCAGATAGGAGTGTGGAGTGACACGGAACTAGGAGGACATTCGATAGAACGGGACCAAGCGCTGATGTCAGAGTAGATGAATGCAGAAGTGGCCACCAGTATCAACACACGAGGGATGCCTAAAAGAAACATCCAAGCAGGATGGATGAACTAGGACTTCTGACTGGCAGTTCCTGTCTTCCAAAGAACCAAAGAAAAGGGGCTGGTGATGGACTAAAAGTTGACGCCACATATTTTTATGTGGGAATCCGTGAGAGTATTTCCAATTGTCTTTTTTATGTGATTTTTTAGTAATGTTTTTTATACGTTATTGTCCTATGGCTATTTTTAATTCCTTTTACATGTGATATATGAGGCATTCATAATCCCTCTACACCACAGCTCACGCTGAAGAGAGTATAAATTAAGTTACTATAAAGTATTTTCTTCCATCTTTTGATACTCTATCAAGGTTATCAATCTACAGTATCTTTGCCTATGTTATGTGTAATAGTGTTCACTGAAAACCTTTGACATAGTTAACACTAATGAAAGTACTTTACTATGGTCTTTGAGGAACACGTGGATTAATACTTTTATAGATTGATTTATTCCTCACTTGGATAAGGTGTTGCAAAGAGCACATTTTCAGTGAAGCAAGAGTTCACATACTGTATATTTCCTACCTGAAGGGGTGCACATCACGGTGTTTGAAAGACACAGTCTGTTTATATACTTTATTGAAGCAATATTGTATTGATTTTTCTTCATGTACACTGGAGAATAACAGCACCATCAAAGAGAGTTCAAGCGCCAAGGAGGACTTTCTTTCTGCATATTTCAATCAAGAAGGTTTTTGGACAAACCTTCGTCTTCTGGGCTGCAGGAAACTGGACAATACATGTATTTGGTATTGTATTATTGAAGTTGTATGCATTACTGTGACATAGTCTTTTAAGCGCTAAGGTTGTGTTTACATCATACATTGAAGTTGTGGTGTTACAAATGAATGTAAGAAGCATATTATAGTAAGTTAAATATTTAATTTACATATACAGTCTGATTGTTTCTCCCCCGACACAGTTGGCAATCTCTATACATACAGTACATATACTTTGTTAATCTGGATATGTTGACTTGATTATTGTCCACAATCTATGCCTACCAACTAAACTGAGGCCCCTGTCACGATAATATACAGGGTTATAATATACACATAATTACTGGGTTGAATTGAATACGACTGTGATATGATAAAGAGATTTTATTCCTTCAAATAAGGTGGACACACAATGTTGGACAAATAAATGGAATATTTACACTTACTTAGGAAGGGGACCATGAAGTAGCCAGGATTCAGGCCAGCAATTCATTCAGCAATACAGGATACCAACGAAGACCACTGGGTAGAGGGCTTACAGTCTCTTAAATAGATTTTAGCCTCTACTCCTTAACATTGGGACCCAGGTATTGGAGAACAATTATCTGGACCCAATTAACTTTTTCCGGCTCACGTGGGAAGCAGCTGGTACATGCCCCCCTGGTAGGTGGGACATGTGCACGCACTGTCAGTCAGAGTCCCATTTAGTGCACCCCACTCCTAAGCCTGGTGCCTCTAAGTCTGCCATCTGTATTACTTTACAGAGGAAAGGCTGACTGGAGGTGTGATTTATAGCACCTAACATACACAGCCAGGTCCTGCTATCTCTCCCCCCTGCACACTCAATCTGGGGGGTGAAGCCTTGATCCCGACAAAGCACGCAGACTCATCTGCGCCTGATGGCTCATTACAATTCCACATGGCCAGGAACTTTCGTGGGCTAATTGGGTAGCCCTGACTATACAGAAATATATCACAATTTCTATATATCAAAAATACTCCGTTCGGTTAATCTGCGAGGGCTGAAACCTGCCATGCAATCCTGACTCAGGGGTCTGTGCCTCGTGGCCAAATTTCAGACTTCCAGCTATCACGGAACCGGAGATAGCAATATTGGGTTTTAACCTCATGTTACACAAACCACATTTCAAAACCAGCAGTAATTGCAACAGCCCTGTAACCTCTGCATAGGAATACATGGCATTCTGTATATCACTGTAAATGGTGGCCAAAAAGGCGGGAAGGGGAACAAAGGGCCATAAACATTCAAACATGGTTAACCCCTTCCCTCCCGGCCTGATCGCAGTGTAGATGTTTGGTGCAATCACGTCACAGGGCGGGAACACATAAAACAAAGGGGAATACATTTTGTGCTGAAGCAGGGGACTGCAGAATACATGTGTACGATTCCATTAACCCCTCGCATCCTGCACGATTGTAGGGACTGCCAACTTGGGGTTGACCCCTTTATTACACGCCTGGCAAGCCTATCATGACAGCCCCCATTTCACATTGAAAAAAACAATGGCATAAAATAAATAAATAAATGAATTTAACGTACATATTATTAATCTTGATTAATCACCCCCCAACACCCTTTTCAACAAAGTTACAAGTGGAGTGTTACACAGTTAATAATATATTTACATTCACAGTGAATGAAATTTGATGGATTGTTAACTGTGTGTTACCCTTCTTTTTACTTTCTACAACACCCTAGCAATTTAGGGGATATTCACCAATTAATAAAAATAAAGTAAGGCCCATAATTAGCTTACTGCTTTAATTTGTAAGCTATGATTAACTAACTGTCTTCATTTTTCTTAATGTAGCATGCATATTGAGACCTAGGGTGTCAAAAGAGTAAATAATATATAATGATAAGGAGCAACCAGTACAATATATAACAAAGGACACAAAATATGCCATTGTCATAGCTTTACATTGTTGTCTACGTCATGCTCTCAGAGTTTCTAATGGATTTTTTTGTGAAACATATTGGGGGAAATTCATTAAACTGCAATACTGGTAATCAGGACACTATCAAATTGAAGCACCCATTGATTTCAATGCAATTTTCTATGTTATAGTGCCCTGATTGGCATCATTGTAGATTACTCAAAAACCTTCACTGTTTTATTTTCTTTGTAAGGGTTAATACTGTACATTTGGTGAAAATCAAAATCGACAAAAGGGGGCTAAGCTTAGCACACCTTTACTTCCATTCATAATAATGGGAGCTTAGATGTCGTAACTCTTAGCACTCTTTGGTGGATCTGGTTCTTAGTGCATTATTTAATATTCTCTGAAATTGCAATTTTTGCAAAATTTGCATTTAAGTCATTGGGACTTTTTCGGCCAAAAATGGCCTGAATGACCACTTAAAACAATATGGAATTACATTTGGAATAAAAAAAATATTATCATTCGTCCATAAACCTTACAATAAACTTAAGAATCACTTTTAAATATTTCTGCGCAGCAGAGCACCACAAGACCTTCTGCATTTGTGGTCATGGGATTGCACTAGGAGAGATCACATGACCGGCCCTGCTCCATGGCTAACGTAGACAGGAGTGTAGGGGGCTTCACTTCCATTTTGATTAAGCTGTAGAAGTTGTCTGCCAAAACATCCCCTAAAAAACTATAATTGTTGCAATTTTGTACCTGTTCTGTCAATAGAGATCCTGGCGTGCCAGGGCCTAGTTCGTATCAGATATGACATATGAGCATTCCAAAAGTTAATGTCTCTATGCTAAATAGATTTCTACAGTGCTTGTCAAATAACAAATCTTGTGTTTTATGTAAGTCAGTATACTGTATGCATTATTTGCAGTATAGTCTGAAGCTAAAAGCATTGATAAAAATGGACAGAATACAGATAAGGATGAATGAAGCTCGCTGATTATGTCCAAATTGTCATATTGACAGAGCAGAACAGAGATCTTTACATGTGAAATGTACTATGGCAGCATTACTTTAAATTTCAAAACATTTTTCTATCATGTTCGTTTTCTTGGCAGTATATAGTGTTGGAAAATGTGGCATAAAATTGATGCATAGATTAAAAAAATTATATAAATTTTATATAAATGTATAATAAATTATAAAAATATATGAAAAAATTTTTTCAAGGGAAATTAAGTGGGGTCTAGTCTAGATGGGAAGTACATTCATGCCAATGCCATATATATACCTGTATGTGCATGACTTTTGTAATGCTTTAATAAAATCTCTCCAAACCTAGGACCAAGCATTCTTTATCAAACCTTCTCACTGACAAGACATTTTTTAAATGTTGCATTATATTTATTTAACCATTATTATGATGACAGTCTTTCTATGTGCTGTATCTACAGTATGAAAACTATTATTTTATTTTGAAATTTTGGTTGGCATAAATGGTTATACACTGGCGACACACTTTATTCGAGCTCGGCTAGTCCCACGAATTCGGGTATACCCGGGTGTATTGAGGTTTGTGACTGTTTTCTGCCCGAGTGCATTGGGTTATTTTCCAGGCAGGGATTGAAGCATTTTATTCCCGCTGGCTGCAATACTGCACAGTACATATATATATACTGCATTACAATTCATGAATTTATGCCATCTGGTAGACACGCGAAG